>NC_091128.1:174956667-175256667 GCF_040183065.1 Periplaneta americana
TACAAGGCACCCATCATCATAAAATGACAATTGATGCGAACAGGTGTCAGAGAGGTGGTCATTTTTTTCTCTATATACAACACTTAAACAGGGGGATTCGTGTGTATAACTACAAATCAATTCCTGTGTATAGTTACACACTGCTTATACATTCATCGCATAAGTCCTGTATAAAAATTATACATGGTTTATTAGTAAGACCGCATGTCATGTAGATCCTGATAACTGATTTTTTTTTTATTGGGTTATTTTACAACGCTGTATCAACATCTAGGTTATTTAGCGTCTGAATGATATGAGGGTGATAATGCCGGTGAAATGAGTCCGGGGTCCAGCACCGAAAGTTACCCAGCATTTGCTCGTATTGGGTTGAGGGAAAACCCCGGAAAAAACCTCAACCAGGTAACTTGTCCCGACCGGGATTCGAACCCGGGCCACCTGGTTTCACGGCCAGACGCGCTGACCGTTACTCCACAGGTGTGGACCTGATAACTGGTAAACAACCCCTATTTAGATGATGCTATGCCGAAGTGCCCAAAAAATTTTATTCCCCCCTCCCCCACTGTCTTATGCAAATCTTAATCTTAGACATTTAGAAGTCAAAGTATATATATATATATATAAACAGGCATGTAAAAACAATTTGTCCACATCTGTACAGTAATGGTCAGCACATCTGGTCGTGAAACCAGGTGGCCCGAGTTCGATTTCCGTTGGGGAAAGTTACCTGGTTGAGTTTTTCTCTGGGGTTTTCCCTCAACCTAATATGAGCAAATGCTGGGTAACTTTCGGTGCTGGACCCCGAACTCATTTCACCGGCATTATCACCTTCATCTCATTCAGACGCTAAATAACCTAAGATGTTGATAAAGCGTCGTAAAATAACCTACTAAAAAAAACAACAATTTAACATAATATGCTTCTATCTGAAGCAGATATCCGCGTAGTAGGAAGTGATCCAAAATTTATTTTTAGCTCGATGTTTTTCTTTTCTCATGTAACACATGTTTGCATTTCTGCTTTTAACGTGGATAATTAAATTCCATTGAGTGTTACAATGCATTGTCTATAATGTTAATTGTAGGAATATTTTCTTTCTTTTCCTGCCAGTAATAGAAGAAATCATATAGAAGTAGCAATCATTTACAATTTTACGTGGGTCCTACCACATCATGAGGACAGTCTTTTTCCATTTAGCCATACAAGCAGCTTTGTGGGATGGTTCAGACATCAAATATGTTGTGCTCATATCTTGTTCTGATCCTCCACCTTGCACACAAAATTAAAGTTGTACGCATTTTTAATGATCGAAGTTAATTGTAGTGGTTACAATTAAGAAGTCACTTCCTTGCAGATGTAACAAAAGTTAGGATTATTTTTAATGCATTGTAACTTCACAGTTCTTTGATTCAAGCACTCTAACAGAGTTTTCGGCATTTACTATTATGAGTATTCTAAAACTCAGCGAAACATTAAATTGTCCACTGCATAAAATGCCAGTTTACGAAATAGGAGCCACAAACCATCAAATAGGTTGTTTCAATAACATGTAAGATATCACGACTTCGAAAATTATGAAAATTAAGTGAATCAACTCATCCTGTATATCTTCCAAGGCAGAACCAATCAAATAAAATGGAGGCAATTTTCGGATTTAGCGACCTAAAATATAATATATTTACTAATTTCATCTCTAATGTAAAAGAACCAATATCTTTTAATTTGGTATTCAAATTAGCTACATTTCTGAGAGTTATTTACTAGGGATTGTGAAGTTTGTGTCCGTGATAATTTTGCGATGAATGCACAAAGTCTTGAGATTCATTAAGAATAAAAAGGTGAGCTCCTTTCGAAAATTTTTGGATCATTTTTGTAACCTGCCTACTTCACCAAAGGCAAGAAGATAGTATCACTGCTAATGGACTCGTATTTTAAATTCTAATATTTAAAGGAAAAGTAACTTCCCAATCAAGCATATTTCGACTCTTCTCTTCTTGCAGGGGTTTCTGTGAATATTTAGTAGTGGAAGAGATTATCTTCATTAAGTGTTTTCTTTTTTATTTTATTTTTGTTTTTTCTTCTTTTCATTCTTCAAGTTATTGCATTGTTTGTTCATGAGTATTCTAATCTTCACTATTAAAGCAGTTTTATTTAGTAAATGGACATTTGTATTCTATATAATTTACATGACTTACTTTGTTGTCTTGTGTGATTTCATACCTTTAACATGAAACGTTTATGCATTTGACATTTGAGAAATCTGATCATCTGGTCACACTTTCTGTTAATGTGGTGATTTCATTAATTATTATAGTAGGCCTTGGACAACTGAAATTATGATGTGTTTAAAACAAAGTTGGCCTATCGTTTCGAATCCAGTAAGCCATGATAAAAGATAAAAGGGAAACAAATGAATGTGGCATCATAATGAATTCATTATTATTTATACAAAAGTGAGGATGAGTAGTAAATGCGGAGAATATAAAGACGAAAATAGTTAATTTAAAATAGTCTAATTTTAAAGTAAATTAACTGTAGTATTAATTTCCAAATGAATAGAATTCTCTGTAATGACATATTATTATTTATTACAGTTTTGCAGAACTCATTGGCATCGTATGTTGTTGTTGTTTTCTAATGCCAGGCGTTTGACAATGAAGTCATTTGACCTCTTGCACTCCAATATTTTTCAAAGATATTATCATGGCCAGCCACTGAAGCACAGATTTTGAGGTGTTCCGAATCCATTTCTTGGTTTGAGTTGCACAATGGACAGTTAGGGAGGGGACTGATATATTCCAATTCTATGCAGGTGTTTGGCCACACAATCATGGCCTGTTGCCACTCTAAATACAGCTACAGACGATTTTTGTGGTAAATCGGGAATTAACTTGGGTTATGATGCAGAGAGTTCCATTTTTTCCCTTGGGATTGAGTTATCAAATTTTGTTTGTTGAAGTCTAAGTACGTAGATTTAATAAATCTTTTCACAGAGTAATACGTAGATTTAGTAACAGGTCTGTAAGTAGCAGTGCTGCCCTTCTTTGCTAAAGCATCCGCATTCTCGTTTCCCAGGATTCCACAATGGGATGGTATCCACAGCGAATAGGGATTATAAAGAATGGACACTACGCGTCGGTACCTTTGATGTAGCCGGACTGATTTCAATGACCTTCAAGTCAGCTAAAGCGTGAGATTCTGCTTTCTCCCTAGAGTTGGCACTGACATCACACCAGCTAGCAGTCAACACAGTGGAAATATAACGCATACAATTAATACATCTAGGTACATTATGTAGGCTACTCAAATAAAATGAATTGGATCCATAAAATAATAAATCCGTCATTAACTGTAATGTCTAGACTCTAGAGTTCCTTTATAATGAGAGTTGAGACGTTGACCCCAACAACAATTAAAATATGTAATGATGTGATAGCGCTGAAAATGGAAAAACAAAACTCTTACGAGAAGTAAAACCATATACCTATATTATATTAGATACAAATATTAAACGAATTCGATACTTAATTTTATAATACATTATATTATTTTATAATATAATTTATTATATCTGAAATATAAACAATTATAATTACAACTAGTTTGTCTCTGAGAAATAAGGAAAAGCCGTTAACTTGAATTTATTTGAAGCAAAGCGTTACTGGATTATGCAATAAGGTAGGCAATGTTTGGATCCTGTGTCTTAACTCTATTCTCATTTATTATCTTAGCGTATGCTCGATTACACTAACCTCTAGCGCTTGAAAGTGGAACTATACGCTGGCGCACAGAGAAACAAAACACAGGAAATTTCGCTCAGTGTCCATTCTTTATAATCCCTATTCGCTGGTATCCATTGGAATACAATTCTTTTATTGAGTGATATTAATTCATAGAGCATTTTAGTTATTTCTGCTGTTTGAGATGAAGGTGTGTGTTTAGAGACTATTGACAGAATAGTTGCTTTGGAGTCTGACAATATAACTGCATTCTTAAATTTATTGATGTGGCATAGTAGATTCATATTGATGTGTGAATTATTTAGACTGTGACTTGCATTGTCTCGAGACTAGGCCTCATGGAATGGGGAAGCCATTATGAAGTAATTAATGAGAAGGCTCGCCTTATTGAATTGAAATGCGGGGAGTATAAAACAGAAATGAAAAAAAGTCGAAATTTTATTTCAAATCTCAAACAGCCTTTTAATCTCAGTCATGGTTACAGTAACAGAAATTAACTGCATAAACGTTTCACACCATTACAGGGAGTTGATGAATTTCTTGTCAATCTTTATTTATATAGATCGTTTACTGACTTCTTTTCTAATATTATTAAATAATATGTCGTTGTTTGAATACAGACATGTTGTAGTTTTGCATACTGTTGTAGTCAAGACAAGTGAAACGCTACATCAATCAGCTGACATACGCCAAGAACCAGTGTGAGAAGCGGTTACGCCTGCTTGGCTGGATGGGCTACCCTGTGGAGGAGGCTGTGGAAGCCAGCACCATGATCAGCAGGAAGGTAATTAGTACAAGTTGCAATGAGAAAGCTCACAAGTAGACATCCAGACAAAATTGACTCGAATGCTTTGCAGGTGTTGTCACTGCAAGAGGTGTTGGGTAGCGTGGTGGGGCGCCGCTACCTGACGCAGTTTCTGGAGCAGGTGGGCAGTCCATCGCTAATGGGCTACTGGGGGGCTGTTCAGGAGCTGCGCCAGTCTGACTCCTGCAACTGGCACCAGCTCGGTGCGGAGATATTCTACACGTACATCAACACACCATCGCCAGACATCCAGGTTGACAAGGTGTGTGTGTGTGTGTGCTGTTGTTTATTCTGTTGAAGCATGAAAAATGATCATCGCTACTGTGACTCAGCAGCAGTCAGCCTAGGTAGCGTAGTCGGTATAGTGCTGGCCTTCTGTGCTCGACGTTGCAGGTTCGGTCCCGGCCCAGGTCGATGGCATTTAAGTGTGTTTAAATGCGACAGGCTCATGTCAGTAGATTTACTGGCATGTAAAAGAACTCCTGCATGACAAAATTCCGGCACATCGGCGACGCTGATATCTCTGCAGTTGCAATAAACCATAATTTTTTTTTTTTTTGCTCAGTTCCTGTTATGCTGCACTGAGATTTCGCCAGTGAAATGACCACAGGAAATGTATTGTGTGCATGTGTGAGCAGGTGACATAGGGTTGTCTTACATCCTGGATTTTCCAGGACTGTACCAGAATCTAGATTTGCGTCCTAGCATTCCGAAAATAATTCTCTGAATGCATAAATGTCCCTGTTTTCAGCAAACAAGAACGATTTTATTTTCTTCAATCTATAGTAGGGTTGCCATACTTTCCGGACTTTCTGGGACCGTACCAAACTCTAGATCTGGATCCTGAAAATAATTCTTGGGATGCAAATCAAGATTTTCAGGTATAACTCCCTGTAAAGCTGATTTGAATAATTTCGAGGGAAAAATTGTTCCGGAGCCAGGTATCGAACCCGGGACCTTTGGTTGGTTCGATACCCGGCTCCGGAACAATTTTTCCCTCGAAATTATTCAAATCAGCTTTACAGGGAGTTATACCTGAAAATCTTTATTTGCATAATACACGTCACTGTTCGTTAACAGAAAACCACAATTTAAGTCACACGGAGTTAGTGTGCACTCGAAGTTGGTTGCTTGACGGTTGTCAGCCCACTTTGAGGTCTGTGGATATAGAGGGAAGAATTGGATCGGTGTCGGTTAGAGTTCCCCGGTAGCTCAGTGGTAGAGCATTGGTACGTTAAGCCAAAGGTCCCGGGTTCGATACCCGGCTCCGGAACAATTTTTCCCTCGAAATTATTCAATTCTTGGGATGTATAGATGTCCCAGCTTTCAGCAAAAAACAACGAAAAGATGGGAGGGAGAAATTTGTGAGCCCCCTTTTTTTTTTTTTACACAATTTTATTTTCTTCAATTTATAGCAGATTTGTCATATTTTCCGGATATTTTAGTACATATTGAACTCGAGGTGAGATTTGCATCCAGAAAATAATTCTCGGAACACATAAATATCCCAGCTTTCGGCTAACAAGAATAAAAGGAGGGGAAAAAATTAGCAATTTTTTTACACAATTTTATTTACCTTCAACTTAGTCGGATTGTCATACTCTTCAGATTTTCTGGGATTATATCGAACTCAAAATCTGTATACTAAAAATAATTCTTGGGACTTACAAATGTCCCAGTTTCAGCAAACAAGAATGAAAAGAGGGAAGGGGGTAATTTGTGATTCCTTTTTTTTTTTTTTTTTTTTTTTTTTTTCCCACACGATTTTATTTTCTTCAATTTATAGTACATTTGTCATACTTTCCGGATTTTTTGGGACCATACCAGACTCGAAATATCCCAGCTTTCAGTTAACAAGAACAAAAGAAGGGGGAAAAAATTGTCAACTTCTTTTTTTTTCACACAATTTTATTTTCTTCAGTTTATGGGATGGTTGTCATATTTCTAGGATTTTCTGGGATCATATCGGACTCGAGATCTGCATTCTGAAAATAATTCTCGGGATGCATAAATGTCCCAGCTTTCGGTGAACAACAAAAAAAAAGAAAAAAGAATTAGCAATTACTTTCTTTCTACACAATTTTATTTTCTTAAGTTTATGGAAGGGTTGTCATACGTCTCAGATTTTCCAGGACTATACCAAAATCAAGATATGCATCTCAGCATCCCAAAAATAATTTTTAGAACACATAAATGTCTCAGTTTTCAGCAAACAAGAAAGAAAAGGAACAAATTACTTTCTTTCCACATGATTTTATTTTCTTCATGTTATAGATACAGCAGCTCAAATGAGTTAAAAACAAAGAACTTGACGAATACATACTGTCTTCGCGCTACGAGTTAGTGTGGGGAGTAGATAGGCAGGACGGGGGAACTTTACGCTACACTCTGACCTGAAAACTTCGTCCACTTACTTGGCTACACGGGATGGAGTCAGACATAAAAGATTCCGCATCTTTGGTGCTGTCGCTATGACTATCATTATCACATTTTTCAAAATTTCTGGAGTATGATCTGTCCACGATAATCGTCTGTTTATGTTCCAGCCGTGTCGAATCTTTCAACAAAGCCATTAGCCCCACCGCCCTCATCCTGATGAACAACAATGAGGGTTCTGGACACATTTACGGTAGTCAAAACTCCCGTAACATTTTTATCGTGCCAGCACTTGGGAAACGTTAAATTGGTAGGCCTATCTATCCGCATTTCGTCCAGATACAAAATCGGTTTTTCCACTTTCCTAAGCTTTCTTATTTGCTGTAGATATCTTCACGTATTCTAATTTACAGTGTTTTCCTCTTTTTTTTTTCTTTTTTTTTTTGCACACTTCTTCCACATGAAATCCTTTTTCTTCAGTATTCGTCTTAATGTTGTCTTTCATTTCAAATCAATTTTCTCTTGTAAAAGGGTAGACGTTTGTTGCAGCTTGGTACTATTTTTTTACTTGTTATTTAACGACACTGTAATAACTACTAGCTTCTTCAGTGTCGATTGAATTGATGATGGCGAGATGGTATTTGGCAAAATGAAACCAAGGATTCGCCATAGATTACCTAACATTCGTCTTCCGCTTGGGAAAACCTCGGAAAAAACCCAACCAGGTAATCAGCGCAAATGGGAATCGAACTCACTCCCGAGCACAACTGCAGATCAGCAGGCAAATGCGCTACCTCCTGAGCTACGCCGGTGGCCCTCTTTCTTTTTCAAATAAAGATTCTCAATTATATCTTTTTTGTCAATCTCCCGTCGAAGTCATCTACATTTGCGTTTCGGTAGTCTGGACGTTTACATTTTTTTTTTCTCCCTCAGGTGTCGACAACGCACTTTCTTCTGTACAGTCTTTCATTTCATTCCTTATACGCTGTATTGTTCTTGTGGACAGATTAGAGTACTTTTCTACCTTTGCTGTAGGTTTCGTAAGAGGAATGCAAAGGCACTGTTGTTCTTTTTCTTCATCACAGAATTATTTTGCACTTCTAATAATATTCCTTTCTTCGCTATAGATTGTCAATCCTTGTTTCCTCTTTGTCGACATATTTACAATAAACAAAAAACTGCTATAAACCTAAATAACAGTATACAATAACATAAATTCTATTAACTATATTATTATTAGCACGAAAAGCAAAGGATAACTAAAGCAATACAAGATTTGTGGTATACTGAAAACAATTGTCTTGTTGAAACTAATAAAACACTACAGTAAAAACCCCACTATTATTTTCACAAAGTCGCAAAGACTCACAGACACGTGCAGTAGATGTTTGTGAAACAGGAATATTGCAGTGAACAGCGCGCTGCGCATGCGCGACTGTTTCCCCTCCGCCTCGTCTAAGTACTTCAGCCGCCTTCTCCTGGCGTGACAACAATACAATTTAAGTTCATGATTCAACTAGGTTGATATTGTATTGGTATATTACTGCTCTGACCACAAAGTTTAACATGGTCTGGCGACAGCGTGGCACTTCAAGAGTGCTTCCAGCAGTATTTTCAAAATACTGGTAAAACAGTTTTGTATTATGCATTCTTACACTTGCACAAGTTAGAAGAAACATGGAACCCAACTCCTACCCAAGTTCAGTTGTCTCCTAAATAAAATAGAACAGTGAAAAGCATTCCAAATGTATGTGCTAATGCATTGTTTAATTCATTTCAGCCAGTTCTGAAGAGGATGGAAGGCTTCCTCTTGGGCGACAAAGGTCCTGAAGTCTTCTATGAAGTGCAGGAAGAGGTGGTGAAGAGTTTGGAGGAGAAGTTCTACCCCTCGTTTCTAGTGAGTGACCTCTATCAGAAGATGCAGACTGCCATGGAGGAAGCCGGCAGCACAGAAGACACTCAAGCAGGTAAATACAGTAAATTACAGCTTGTAACACTAGAAAGGTTCGTTTCTTTTACATATTTCTAATACTTTTAAAGTTTTTCTTGGTAGTCTAGTTGTTGCCAAATCTGAAAGTTAGAATTTATAAAACAGTTATATTACCGGTTCTTCTATATGGCTGTGAAACTTGGACTCTCACTCTGAGAGAGGAACATAGGTTAAGGGTGTTTGAGAATAAGGTGCTTAGGAAAATATTTGGGGCTAAGCGGGATGAAGTTACAGGAGAATGGAGAAAGTTACACAACACAGAACTGCACGCATTGTATTCTTCACCTGACATAATTAGGAACTTGAAATCCAGACGTTTGAGATGGGCAGGGCATGTAGCACGTATGGGCGAATCCAGAAATGCATATAGAGTGTTAGTTGGGAGACCGGAGGGAAAAAGATCTTTAGGGAGGCCGAGACGTAGATGGGAGGATAATATTAAAATGGATTTGAGGGAGGTGGGGTATGATGATAGAGACTGGCTTAATCTTGCACAGGACAGGGACCGATGGCGGGCTTATGTGAGGGCGGCAATGAACCTTCGGGTTCCTTAAAAGCCATTTGTAAGTAAGTAAGTAAGTCTAGTTGTTGCCAAGCTAGCTTCTGGTGACCTAAGTGGCAATAACACATTTCATCAATGGGCACTGTAACCATTCCCAAATTATAAATGGATTTTTCTATACACTTAGATTTTCCTACTAGTGAAAGGAAGGCGATGTCTTTAAAAGGGAGGGGGGATAATGGATGTAATTACTGTTTTCTACAATTTTTAAGGAACAGACTTCATATGTTGTACACTTCATCCTCTTCCTATAATTATTCTTGCGTAAGTTTCATTATGATGAGGTGAATAGTTTTTGAATTACTCATATTTATAAAAGATAAATTTGCATATTTTCAAAATCTGTCTGTCTCTTACAAAATGTAAGTTCATGTCTAACTCTTTTTTCACGACGTCTCTGGTATGATTAAGAAAGAAGCTAAGTATCCAGCATTTTAAATTTACTCCTGTAAATGGGGAGATTTTAAAAAAAATACATGCAACTTCAAAATTTAAATTTTTTGTGTTTACTAAATGTTTTAATATTTTAATTTCGAAATATTTAGTTTATAAAGAAATTCTACTATTTTGTTAACCACAGTAAATAAAACATGCAAGAAGAATTTCATGTTCTAGCATCAAAATTGTAAGAATCTTTACATTTTGAACATGGCGAAATGTGCTGAAAGAAAAGTGAACAGCTTGTGAAGTTGTAAAGTTTGCGGGGAATTCAAATTCACGAGTGCAGCCATTTAAATATGACGTAATTTTTATGCTTAATTGCCGGGGGGGGGGGGGGATTTTTTATTGAAAATGGCCAAAATTTCACCCATCTTCCCTCTTAAGTATTATTGATATTGCATAGAGTATACAGTATATACATCATATGGCCCAGTAGCAGTGAAGTTAATGAGATCTATATGTGTTCAGACAAAGAATGACTGTCTCTATTTTGAACAGGGACCACAACATCCAAACTTTTGTATGACATGGAATATAGGTTAGAACACCATACATACAGAAGTACAGCTGACGCCAGCGTTTTTGGCGTGTGTCCTAGATATATAGTACCCAGTTTGTGAGCATGTTGCTAGTGCAGCTGAGAATGGTACCACTTCCTATGCACGTCACATCAGCCATTTGCCAAACACAGTTGTCAGATTGACTGCGGCAAAAGTAAAACACTCGCACATAACGTTCCCATTACTTATTTCACACGCCAGAAACGGTGATGCGGACTGTAAAACAATGTCACCATGTATATTATTTTGTGAAACCGAAAAATACAACTGCAGACTTTTCAAGAGCTTTTATTTGTAACTTGTGAATTATCACTCCAATTTTTAAAGTAGTAGGCTTTTTAAAAGAGCCTGGCAGTGTTTGCCTGAGTGAGATTTTGTTGCTACTTGTGATTACAGATGAAGCCCAGCCAATGTTGGACAATGCACATGCCAGCAGTGAGGACCCATCTCTGCACGTTGTTGACCAGTCCAACTACGCACGACGCAAACTGGACCAGCTGCAGGAGAAGCTCAACAACAAGATGCAGGTACTGCTTCTGTTTAGGAATGGTTGTGTCATGTTATTGTACTAAATTAACTTGTGTTATTAACTTTCGGCATTGTACAAGCTTCTTTTTTGTTTTTGGCTCACAAGCAAACATTCTGATGGGGGCAAATAAAAAAGTTATTTTTTTTTCTTTCACCATGTTAATAATGTCAAAAGAAGTGTTTATACAAATTTTGGCCACTAGACCGCAATTACGAGGGCCGTAAAAATATAATTTCGCCAGGAGCCGTTAACAGAAAGAAAACACAATTTCGTTGCAAAAATTTATTGGAACAGACACAGCAATTGATGAGCTATTTTTCAACATATTCCCCACTGGAATTGAGACATTTTTCATATCATGGGATCGACAGAGAGGTGCAGACGGGTGTCAAACGCTGGTTTTTATCCCACGCAGCTGACTTCTACGACACAAGGATACAAAAATTGATCCCATGGTATGACAGATGTCTCAATTCCAGTTAGGGAATTATTTTGACAATACTTACTTACTTACTTACAAATGGCTTTTAAGGAACCCGAAGGTTCATTGCCGCCCTCACATAAGCCCGCCAGTGGTCCCTATCCTGTGCAAGATTAATCCAGTTTCTATCATCATACCCCACCTCCCTCAAATCCATTTTAATATTATCCTCCCATCTACGTCTCGGCCTTCCTAAAGGTCTTTTTCCCTCCGGTCTCCCAACTAACACTCTATATGCATTTCTGGATTCGCCCATACGTGCTACATGCCCTGCCCATCTCAAACGTCTGGATTTAATGTTCCTAATTATGTCAGGTGAAGAATACAATGCGTGCAGTTCTGTGTTGTGTAACTTTCTCCATTCTCCTGTAACTTCATCCCGCTTAGCCCCAAATATTTTCCTAAGCACCTTATTCTCAAACACCCTAAACCTATGTTCATTATTTTGACAAATAGCACAACAATTGCTGTATCTGTTTCAATAAATCTTTCCATGCAGCTGCGGTTTTTTTTTTCTGTAAATGGCCTCAGGGAAAATCACTTTCTGGACGGTCTCGTAATTGTGGTCGAATGACCAAAATTTGTATGGTGGAAGGAAAAAAATTAACTTTTTTATCTGCCCCCATCAAAATGTTTGCTTGTCAGTGAAAGGCAAGTCCTGATGGCCTAAACTCCACTAGAATAAATAATTAATTAATTAAATAAATACATAAATAAATTAAATAAATAAATAATTAAATTAATTAAATGAATGAATAAATAAAGGAATAAATAAATAAATAAATAAATAGAATAAATGAATAAGTGAGTAAATGAATAAATAAATCTCAGGCTGCAGTGCAAGTCTTTGGGCTCTCCTCAAAAAATGGGGGGAAAAATATACTTAGTCTTTCCAACGAAGTCTTGATCTAACCAATGGTCTTTCTAGCATCTGGAAGTCCAAGCAGTGCTTGATGTATTAAGCTTTTGTTGTGGAGAATATATCCAATCCATTTTAATCGTCTACTTTGGACTATTGCAGTTAAGTCAGTGTTGATATAAATTTTCTGAATATCATTGCTCTGTTTTTCTGATTAATTGGCCCCAATATTTTTATCATTTGATCTAAAAGAGGGAGAAGGATTTTATTTTCAAATGTCGTTAGTGCACAGCACCTTTTCTTACTTAGCACCCAGTTTTCTATGCCATGGGGGAGAGCAGGTAAAATAATTTTGTAACTCCAGAATTTACCTTTTCTAGATAGCAGTGTGGAACTTAATAACTTATTGATTGTAAAATAACGTCTATCTATAGGTATTACGATTTAATTTGAATATTTCCATTGGACTGTTGCATAAATGTCAGTCTTCTTCTTGTACAGGCACTGCAGGCTCTACGTACTTCCCTGAAGCCAGAATCGCGAGTCCTCACAGTCTTAGAGAAGGAGGTGGAGCAGCTGCAAGGAGAAAAGCGTCAACTTGAGGCACACCTCACACGCACTGAAGCTTGGGGCGAGCATCTGGGCCAGTGGCGGGCTGTCGTACAGTCAGCAGAGGTAGGGATTGCTTAGTTTCAGGTCTTTATAAGCCCTACAGTGTTACGGACGTAAAATTTACGCAACTACAAGTTCATATAGTGTAATATTATGAAATATAATGCTTTATCAAATTACACTGTTCAATATATTCTTTAATTTTATGAAAAATTGAGGGTATTTGAACTGTAAAAAATTAACTCAAAATTTTCTCGGGCTTCCAGCCAGGTCACGAGTTGGTGATCTACCGACGTTTCGAGGATGTTCATCTTCCTCATCTTCAGGGTTAAATGATAACTAAGGGTACGCAGCTCCTTAATTTATAGTGCCAGAGGGAGGAGTCAGCCGAGGAGCTGTGCGCTGATTGGCTCTTATTAGTGCGGATTGTGGTTGAATGCAGCCGACGTGTTGTCTTGCTTTGTGCTGTCCGGCTGATTGACCGCGGGTCTCACGATGGGCTTGGCGGATGAGTACTTATGTGTCCTCCGCTGATTACGGCCCGTCGTCTGAGTGGTGAGAAATTTAATAGCCGGTGCCCACGCCGTGCTTAGTTGGAGACCCGAATCCCGATTCAGGTTCAGCGTTCTGCCGCTATGGCCAGGGTTTCCAATAGCCTGAACATTTCACCAGGACCTCGGTGTTATTATTCCTCCCTCTGGCACTATAAATTAAGGAGCTGGGTACCCTTAGATATCATTTAATCCTGAAGATGAGAAAGATGAACACCTTGAAACGTCGGTGGATCACCAACTCATGACCTGGCTGGAAGCCCGAGAAAATTTTGAGTTATCACGTCACCAGGAAAGCTTCAGTAATTACTGTAAAAAATTGTTATTGCAGGTTTTTTTTTCTAAACTGCTGTCAACTGAATCCTTGTCAGCATGCCATTTCACCGATTGTTTTTTATGGGCCCTCCCCATCCTGGATGTCATTCACCTTCCTGGCACCATACAGGAAGTATTGTCATATATATTCCGCAACATTCCTTCCATGCTTGTCTGCCTGCCAGTCCATCTGCCTGTTCTCCTGCTGTCTGCCATCAGGATGAGGGAAGAGGGAATGCTGCTAGCTGCAACATTGCGTTGTGGCCCTGTACCTTCCACTTGCTTTACTAGAGACGTCAGAAGTCGAATCTTACCCTGTGGCCATTCAGCACTGTTCAACTGGCAATCAGTGTTGTAAAGAAACCAGTGCTTTGCCCCTTATCTCGCATTTTCATCTCTTATCTTCCTCACTACTTCTCTGCTATCCTCTTCCTCACTGCCTCTTATCTTTCCACTTCTTGTCATCTTCTTCCCCATTTTCAGCAGTATAAGAAGTGACGTGAAATATGTTCCAGCTTTCTGAGGACAAAGAGGAGTTGCAGTTTGTGTTGGTGGTACACATACTGGAGGACGAGATGGACAATGAAGCGGTCTCAACTGGTTGGGTAGTCCTCAGAAAGCTGTCTGACTTCCAGAATCTGCACCGTAAACTGTGGTGAGTTACAAAACTAACCAAGTCTGAAGGCAGGACATTAACTATATAATACTTCTGGTCTAATGGCATTACATTTGTGTTAGTAGACCTTTTGGTAGATATATGATTTCAGTCATATTTTTTTCATTTCAGCCATATGAACTCAAGTGTAAAAAATCTGGAACTTCCTTCTCAGTCCTTAAAATTTCGGTTTGGGAAAGGAACAAGTTTTCTTGAGAAAGCAAAGATACAAGTTCACAAGTACTTAAAGGTAAGATGCACTCCTACTCTTGGGGATTTGTAACTCGGAAATGCACAGAGCTTGATTATGGTTTGTTGTTCCAGTTTGTATTGGAGGACGATCGCTTGAACCAGAGTGAGGCATTGTACACATTCCTGAGCCCCAGCTCTGAGCACCTCAAGCAGGCAGCACCTGCCCCCAAGAAATCTAGGTTCTCATTGTCCACACTCTTCAAGAGGTGAGTGACCCAAGTGAAGCTTTGTACGTTGTGTTGCCAGTCAGCTGCAACTGTGTGTGTGTTGTGATGTGTTGCCATTCAAGTGAAGCTTTGTATATTGTGTTGCCAGTCACCTGCAACTGTGTGTGTGTTGTGATGTGTTGCCATTCAAGTGAAGCTTTGTACGTTGTGTTGCCAGTCAGCTGCAACTGTGTGTGCTGTGATGTGTTGCCATTCAAGTGAAGCTTTGTATGTTGTGTTGCCAGTCACCTGCAACTGTGTGTGCTGTGATGTGTTGCCATTCAAGTGAAGCTTTGTATGTTGTGTTGCCAGTCACCTGCAACTGTGTGTGTGTTGTGATGTGTTGCCATTCAAGTGAAGCTTTGTATGTTGTGTTGCCAGTCACCTGCAACTGTGTTTGTGTTGTGATGTGTTGCCATTCAAGAGAAGCTTTGTATGTTGTGTTGCCAGTCAGCTGCAACTGTGTGTGTGTTGTGATGTGTTGCCATTCAAGTGAAGCTTTGTATGTTGTGTTGCCAGTCACCTGCAACTGTGTGTGTTGTGATGTGTTGCCATTCAAGTGAAGCTTTGTATGTTGTGTTGCCAGTCACCTGCAACTGTGTGTGTGTTGTGATGTGTTGCCATTCAAGTGAAGCTTTGTATGTTGTGTTGCCAGTCACCTGCAACTGTGTGTGTGTTGTGATGTGTTGCCATTCAAGTGAAGCTTTGTACGTTGTGTTGCAAGTCAGCTGCAACTGTGTGTGTTGTGATGTGTTGCCATTCAAGTGAAGCTTTGTACGTTGTGTTGCCAGTCAGCTGCAACTGTGTGTGCTGTGATGTGTTGCCATTCAAGTGAAGCTTTGTACGTTGTGTTGCCAGTCAGCTGCAACTGTGTGTGTTGTGATGTGTTGCCATTCAAGTGAAGCTTTGTACGTTGTGTTGCCAGTCAGCTGCAACTGTGTGTGTTGTGATGTGTTGCCATTCAAGTGAAGCTTTGTACGTTGTGTTGCAAGTCAGCTGCAACTGTGTGTGTTGTGATGTGTTGCCATTCAAGTGAAGCTTTGTACGTTGTGTTGCCAGTCACCTGCAACTGTGTGTGCTGTAATGTGTTGCCATTCAAGTGAAGCTTTGTACGTTGTGTTGCCAGTCACCTGCAACTGTGTGTGTGTGCTGTGATATGTTGCCATTCAAGTGAAGCTTTGTACGTTGTGTTGCCAGTCACCTGCAACTGTGTGTGCTGTGATGTGTTGCCATTCAAGTGAAGCTTTGTACGTTGTGTTGCCAGTCACCTGCAACTGTGTGTGTTGTGATGTGTTGCCATTCAAGTGAAGCTTTGTACGTTGTGTTGCCAGTCACCTGCAACTGTGTGTGCTGTGATGTGTTGCCATTCAAGTGAAGCTTTGTACGTTGTGTTGCCAGTCACCTGCAACTGTGTGTGTGTGCTGTGTTGCCATTCAAGTGAAGCTTTGTACCTTGTGTTGCCAGTCACCTGCAACTGTGTGTGCTGTGATGTGTTGCCATTCAAGTGAAGCTTTGTATGTTGTGTTGCCAGTCACCTGCAACTGTGTGTGCTGTAATGTGTTGCCATTCAAGTGAAGCTTTGTACGTTGTGTTGCCAGTCACCTGCAACTGTGTGTGTGTGCTGTGATGTGTTGCCATTCAAGTGAAGCTTTGTACGTTGTGTTGCCAGTCACCTGCAACTGTGTGTGCTGTGATGTGTTGCCATTCAAGTGAAGCTTTGTATGTTGTGTTGCCAGTCACCTGCAACTGTGTGTGCTGTAATGTGTTGCCATTCAAGTGAAGCTTTGTACGTTGTGTTGCCAGTCACCTGCAACTGTGTGTGTGTGCTGTGATGTGTTGCCATTCAAGTGAAGCTTTGTACGTTGTGTTGCCAGTCACCTGCAACTGTGTGTGCTGTGATGTGTTGCCATTCAAGTGAAGCTTTGTACGTTGTGTTGCCAGTCACCTGCAACTGTGTGTGTGTGCTGTGATGTGTTGCCATTCAAGTGAAGCTTTGTACGTTGTGTTGCCAGTCAGCTGCAACTGTGTGTGCTGTGATGTGTTGCCATTCAAGAGAAGCTTTGTATGTTGTGTTGCCAGTCACCTGCAACTGTGTGTGCTGTGATGTGTTGCCATTCAAGTGAAGCTTTGTATGTTGTGTTGCCAGTCACCTGCAACTGTGTGTGTGTGTTGTGATGTGTTGCCATTCAAGTGAAGCTTTGTATGTTGTGTTGCCAGTCACCTGCAACTGTGTGTGTGTGTTGTGATGTGTTGCCATTCAAGTGAAGCTTTGTACGTTGGGTTGCCAGTCACCTGCAACTGTGTTTGCTGTGATGTGTTGCCATTCAAGTGAAGCTTTGTATGTTGTGTTGCCAGTCACCTGCAACTGTGTGTGTGTTGTAATGTGTTGCCATTCAAGTGAAGCTTTGTACGTTGTGTTGCCAGTCACCTGCAACTGTGTGTGCTGTGATGTGTTGCCATTCAAGTGAAGCTTTGTACGTTGTGTTGCCAGTCACCTGCAACTGTGTGTGCTGTAATGTGTTGCCATTCAAGTGAAGCTTTGTACATTGTGTTGCCAGTCAGCTGCAACTGTGTGTGCTGTGATGTGTTGCCATTCAAGTGAAGCTTTGTGTGTTGTGTTGCCAGTCAGCTGCAACTGTGTGTGTTGTGATGTGTTGCCATTCAAGTGAAGCTTTGTACGTTGTGTTGCCAGTCACCTGCAACTGTGTGTGCTGTAATGTGTTGCCATTCAAGTGAAGCTTTGTACATTGTGTTGCCAGTCAGCTGCAACTGTGTGTGCTGTGATGTGTTGCCATTCAAGTGAAGCTTTGTATGTTGTGTTGCCAGTCAGCTGCAACTGTGTGTGTTGTGTTGCCAGTCAGCTGCAACTGTGTGTGCTGTGATGTGTTGCCATTCAAGTGAAGCTTTGTGTGTTGTGTTGCCAGTCAGCTGCAACTGTGTGTGTTGTGATGTGTTGCCATTCAAGTAAAGTTTTTGTGTGCTGTGTTTCCTGTCAGCTGCAACTGTGTGTACTGCGATGTGTTGCCAATCAAGTGAAGCTTTGTGTGCTGTGTTGCCAGTCAGCTCCAACTGTGTGTACTGTGATGTTGCCATTCAAGTGAAGCTTTGTGTGTCATGTCTTGTTGCCAATCATCTGGAGCTCACTGTACTGTACTGTGTTGCCATTCTGCAGATCTATTTGTTGTGTTGTGTTGTCATTCAGATGAAGTTTTGTGTGCTGTGCTGTGTTGCCAATCAGCTGCAGCTGCATATGCTATGCTGTGTTGCCATCAGTTCCATTTCTTATTTGCAGTGCTGATCCTGCGCGTGATGCAGACAGTGACGATGAGGACGTGACGTTGCTGCTGGACGAGAGCGAGGGACGCAGCCTGGAGCAGGGTGTGGACGGTGTGGCGGAGCCCCTGTACCGTCTGCTGGGCGAGGTGTTTGACCTGCGCGGCGTGTTCAAGTGGCTGCGCAGGACTCTGATCACCTTCGTGCAGATCACCTATGGCAGGACAATAAACAGGTGAACGGAAACTGAAGTCTGGCTGCGATGAGCTTG
The DNA here is from genome assembly GCF_040183065.1 of Periplaneta americana. Lineage (NCBI taxonomy): Eukaryota > Metazoa > Arthropoda > Insecta > Blattodea > Blattidae > Periplaneta > Periplaneta americana. The sequence continues at coordinate 174,975,146 of NC_091128.1, forward strand.
ACCAGATGTGAAGACAGTGAGTGTTGTGCATGTACTTGCAGGCAGGTGTGCGAGACTGTGAGTTGGCTGTTCTCCGAGCCCATGATGTACTATTACATAAAGCTGCTCATCAAGTCCTGGTGGCCCAACGGCAAGCTGACCGCAGGCCCGTCGCTGAGGACGGAGGAGGAGAAGCTAGCCACGAGGTATGTTCTCCCAGGCAGTTGTTAAATTGGCTCTACATCTCCAGTTCATAGTGACGTTAGCATCTCACTGGCGCTGATACTGTCTTACCATAACACAAACTGAAATCACTGTGTGCAGGACGGAGGCACGTGAACAGTTCCTGAACAACATCCCTGAAGTACTGAACAACCTGGTGGGACAGCAGAATGCCCGGCGCGGAGCCATGAAGGTGTTCGAGACGCTGCAGGACACTCGCCTCAACAAGCAACTCTTCTATGTGAGTTGTCAAAAAGTTCAATACATTCTTAGAATACAGTCAACTCCGGATATAGTGAACCTCTGCATATTTCATTCACTATATCCGAGGTTCACTATATCTGAAGTGTCTCTCCCCTAACCTTAAATGACAGAAATGAATGAAATTGTGAAGAAGAAAATAAAATATTTCATTTTTGTGGAATGGATTACACTGTATACTGTTACTCACAGTTGATTTACTTAAACTATGCTATCGACCCACTTCCGCTTGCGAAAAACCACGTTCAATGTCACTTATAATATTCGCCTTATCTTCCAAAGAAAACACTTTACGCTTCGACCTTTTTATACAATATATTCACTGTTGGAACACTAGATCAGGTAGAAATGACAAACGCTGTTATGGTGTGATTGCGTACTCAGCCTTGGAATTTCCCGGTTCACTTATGAAAACTGGGAGAGGGTTGATGGAGTTTGAAAGCCATCGAAATGTTACCTTCATTTATGCTCTGGACATAATGTCCGTCCCCTTTTAATAAAAGAAGGCAATTTCATTTTCCGTTGTTTCGATTCTATCAGTTATAATGGAAATGTTTCTGAGAATAAAAGGCAACCCTTTGACGGTGGAGGATTAGAAATAACAGTAGAGTAGAGTGCCTGAAAACAGAATGACAACCCTTCGATGGTGGAGTGAGGCAAGGTCGTCACGCGTAGCCTGGATTTACAGTACAGCTCATTGTCTAGGAATCACTAATCCTACCTTTGTCCTTTGACTAAAGGAGTAAGAAACTTAGCATGTTGTTCTCAACACATTCTTTCAATTTTATACAAGAAGATGTGACTTCAAATAAGAATTGGTCAGAATACAAGGTTTACTATAACCAAAGCGAGGGTTCACTATAAACGGAAATATTAATGTACTTTTTAATGTATGCGGGTCGGGACCAACGATTTACTGTCCATTACTCAGGAGAAGACGAGCGGAAAGAATGTGCCCTTCTTGACTATCGCTGTTGATTATTATAAACATCGCTCAGATAAGCATCCCAGTAGCCGGGTTATTACTCGTGCAAGAAACATGAGTCACAATGCGTATGGAAATTAAAGCTGAGTTGAACAGAAGGAGACCTAATGTTTCCGCTTACTGCAGTACAAATATTGCACGTGTTGTCGTACGTTATCTATTCACATCCCTTCCTCCTAGTCCGCTCTCGTCTTCTCCTGAGTCACCGACAGTAGGTGCACTACTGGGTGTTCATTTCAAAGTGTGTCATGACGTCACTGTTGTGAGTCAGTGATTTGAAGCGAGTTTCAGATTTTATGTCAGAGAAGTTGCCTATTAATCAAGGCGTTCAATCTGAACTTGAGAACTTGTACGGTATAACTTGAATGTCATAGCAACAGATGGCGGCCTGTATGGTCTGTGTGCTACCATAACCTTTTCCGAACTGTGTTTTGTGCGGGCAAGTCGTACACAGGGTATTTGTTATCATCGGTTGCGTACGGCAACATTCCACAATACAAATCAAATGCTCCGTGTCCATGTTAACCGTCAAAATTAATGTCAACAAATACGTAAGTAATCGTCTTAACCCTCTCCCCATATCCCAACAGTAAGAAAAAAACTCACCTCAGTACGTGTTTCCAAACAGTTCACATTTCTGCCACTACTGGCATTACTGTATGTATCGGTAAGTACTCTTCAGAATGAACGCCGTACTTGTCAGGCAACTTCTCTGGCACATAGGTAATATGCCTCTGCGGAAGTGTAGGAAAATTGAATTCTCTAGGCTCATTGACTAGCCACATGATGGCATACAGCGAGTCATGACACACTTTGAACTGAACACCCAGTATCGCCGAATGTTCACTATATCCAGAGTTGACTGTATTTCATTTCCAATGAAATGCCTATTTTTCAGTGCTGCAGTACAAAAGCTGCAACTAAATGTGGCTCCAAAAATAGTGTCTTGAGTGTGAAGAAGCTTGCAACCTTCCTCCGAAAATTTTTTGCATCTGCAGAGGAAAATTGTGTAGCGAAAGTTGCGAGAAGTGACTGTAGCTTAAGACGGAGTTTATTAGCTGGAGTGTTCCTGTCCATTACTCAGCTAACAGCTTACCACACAAACATACTTTGATTAGAGGGAAACCAGACAGAATTGATTCCTCAAGGAAGAAGCCAATGTTGCCAGGTTTTGCAGGTAGAGCATGTGGTTGTGTCAGTCTGGTTGGCGCAGTTGGTGTAGTGCTGGCTTTCTATGCCCAAGGTTGTGGGTTCGATCCCGGGCCAGGTCGATGGCATTTAAGTGTGCTTAAATGCGACAGTAGATTTACTGGCTTATAAAAGAACTCCTGTGGGACAAAATTCCGGCACACCGGCGACGCTGATATAACGTCGACAGTTGCGAGCGTCGTTAAATAAACCATAACTTTTTAACTTTTATGATGTTTCAGGACTTGTTTGAGGTGCTGCTCTTCGACCTGTGTCCAGAACTTAAGGCCCAGTGACCCAGCCATGGGGACTAGTTGTTGCATCACTTTGAAGTATACTTCAGCGCTAGTTACAATCAGAACAAAGCAGAAATGTGGAAGTAGTGTTACCAGCATAGTGTGGCTTGAAAGCTGTTATCAGTATCTTTGACTGTGTTGACATAGTATCTGTGGTGCACTAATTTGTTCAGGCGTGAATTATAGGTGCCACTGAGTGCAAGAATTCCATTTCATTCCAATTCCGTGTTTATGTAAACTACAAATATATTCACTGTTGTCCTCCACACGAATGAAGAACCTCCTTGTCAGCAGGGTTTCTACTCAGCGCACAAATAACATTTTACAGTAGTGCCGGATCTTTCGGGCTGTTGGCTGACAATTCAAGTGTGAGAGAGACTGCCACAAACAGAAGAGCGGTGTGACAGGATCAGTTTTTGTTGAATGTTTTGTTGTTCCCGACCATGCACAGCAAGCTTCCACTCAATAAATAACCGTGCATTGTGCTTCACTGGCCAAGAACGATTGTCCCAGCTGTACAAGTGTCAATTAATGTCAGTGTCATGTTGTTACATTTAGGTTACTGTCAACCATTAAGTAATGCTCTAGTTATGAATTTGTGAAGACTGAGGCCTACGGTATTATACTAGGCTGGAAATTTTTATTTCGAATATATAGATCAATTAGTTTGGCGTCACTTAATACTACTAAAGTTCAGGGTTGCCAGATTTTAGATCTACCGAAGAGGGACATTCTTTTTTCATCATAATATACAGTACTTACGTTTTATTTTAAAGAATGAATGGTATGAATATGGGCAGAGTTGACATTTTCATAACTACAAAAAAAAAAAATAATAAAATAAAAAACGAAATAAAAAATATCCCTTTACATACAGTTGAAGAAACTAATATGTATCTCAAAATTGAAATTTTAATTTAAAAAACATATTGTAATTATGTATGACTTGAGGCTTTCCCGGCGTTTGATGTAGAATAACTCTTCTCGGGTTCTCAGCCAGGTGAGTTGGAGATTAGCTTCCAAGCTTTCGACGGCTAGCTCTGCCATCTTCTTCAGGGACGAAGTGATGTGGGACCACGTCTAGCCTGTATATATGTAAAAGTAGGGCTTCCCGCTGCGGGCCAATCAGGACCTAGTTCCTAGTGTTCAAACTTGCAGATGCTGCGATGCATTTCCTCCCCGTAAAGGTGAACAATGTATGACTTGAGGCTTTCCCGGCATTTGAACTAGCTCCTTATTGGCCCGCAGCGGGAAGCCCTACTTTTACATATATACCGGCTAGACGTGGTCCCACATCACTTCGTCCCTGAAGAAGATGGCAGAGCTAGCCGTCGAAAGCTTGGAAGCTAATCTCCAACTCACCTGGCTCTGAGAACCCGAGAAGAGTTATTCTATATTGTAATTAGATACATAGTTCCAATACAAAATAATATTTATCTGGCTGCAAGTTAAGCCCAGTTCAGACGGTGCGTGTTTCTGTGACGGATTCCAAGGTGGCAGCGCAGATGGGTTGCCTGCATGCTCACTAGCCGGAAGTAATCCGCTCTGGTGGCTCCGTGCTAGATTTCGAGGGTAGGTTCCTTGCTATTTTTCGTGATGGTTTGCAGGCAGGAAACCAAAGATGATCATATAATATCACCACTGAAACCATGTCGCCATGTTCGTTGTTTTCCAACTAAACCTGTTTTTTCTATATTCTTTAGTTTCTAAGAAACAGCAATTAAATATCGGACTTTAGCTGTTTTGCACTTATGGCATAATTACTTTATTACGACATTTACTACTGTTAATGTAGGACTTAGTTGTTTTCCACTCACGGTTTAGTTTCTTTCTGACCATGAGTGTTGGCAACAGATGAAGCAGCAGATGATTTTCCAATTTGAACTGTGAAAAGAGCCAGCTCCGTGTGAACAACTACTATCACCGTAGGCAACAAGGGAGCCAGCCAGTCAGCACGCAGGCGACCCATCCGCGCAGCCACCTTGGAATCCATCACAGAAACACGCACCGTCTGAACCAGGCTTTACATCGCATTTCTCTGGAGTCTTTCTGAAGGGCTTATGGCAATAATATGTTATGCCAAATTATTAACTTAATAGTAGTTCTGTCTCGTAGTTTCCCCAGCTGTTTTCTATAAATTCTAAAGCACAAATTCCAATTCCAGATGTGACAAAATATTTAAATTTCAATGTTTTAACAATAACATAAAATTTACTGAAACCTGAATTCATATTTATTTTGTGACTTACCATATTACTGCTAGAAACCCATAATTTAACATACAGTGCAATATACATTTTCAGAGCTTCCTACATATTTATTACTGGACTTCAGCATTTTCAACAAGCTTTTTTCCATTCTCTTTGACATACATTAAATGTTTAGAAATATATTCACCACTGAATTAGCTGTTACAAACCTTACACTTGCCAAAATATGCGTTTTTTCCAATATGAAAACCTATATTGTTAAGAAAATTGATTTAAATTTTTGTAATTATCCAGGCCTAGGACATAATAGTTACTAGGTAACGATACAATTATACAAGTGACGTTAATTTTCTAAAGGAGGGACTTTTTGCGTCCCGCCTCGAATCGAAGCGGGACTTGGGACTTCTGTATGAAAATCGGGACATGTCCCGCCAAATTGGGACATCTGGCAACCCTGCTTAAGTTAGACTTCTTAATTTGTAATGAAATTATAATTCATTTACAACATCTTTAGAGCAGACATGAACATAGCTGAGCCTTATGCTGCAAGAGAGTCCCTGTTATAATAAATACATCATTAAAGTTTGTCCGCTCTTGGTTTGGGTCCTATGTAAACATTAACCACATGCCAGTGACCGCAAAACATTCTGCTCACAGAGAAATAATGGTCAGTCTAAATTCACTTATAAATGGAAAACAAACTTATTGGTCTGGTGTGTACAGGTCTGGTTTTTGGTGAATGGATAGAACAGGAAATATAAGTATGGACACTTCACGTCTGTACCTCTGATGTAGCAGGACTGATTTCAATGACCTTCAAACCAGCTTGAGCGTGAGATTCTGATTTTTCCCTAGAGTTGGCACTGATTTCACACAACTAACAGTTGACACAGCGGAAATATAACACAATTAATACATCTAGGAACATTTTGTACTGAAATAAAATAAATTGGACCGATGAAATAATAAATCCGTCATTATCTGTGATGTCTAGACTCTATCCAGTTTCTTCATAATGAGAGTTCAGATGTTGACCCCAACAACAATTAAAATGCGTAATGATTTGATACCACTAAAAATGGAAAAACAAAACTCCTATGAGAAGTAAAACCATATGCCTATATACTGTATACAAATATTAAACGAATTTGATACATAATTTTTTAATGTATTATATTATTCCCAGTCTTTCGTCTTTGCTCCAAGCTGAATCTTGTAGCCATTTTTACAATAGCAATGAAAACAAATTCATTGTAACCATGGAAATACCAGACCTACCTTATTTTGAAGAAATGAAAACAAGGTAGGCGATGTTTGGATTGTGTGTCTCAACTCTCTTATTCAATTATTATCGAGGAACTGTTTGCTTTGTAATTGTCAGCAACTGAGCTGGTTTGACGAACTTGTCATAAATGCGGTAAATGCTAATCTAGATGGTGGATTTCTGTTGAAGTAAGCTTCAAATATTTTGCGGACCATTGTGGGGGACAGAAACACCTCCATCCACTTCCCAGTCTTTCATCTTTGCTCCAAGCTTAATCTTGTAGCCATTTTTACAATAGCAATGAAAACAAATTCATTGTAACCATGGAAATACCAGACCTACCTTATTTTGAAGAAATGAAAACAAGTTGTTTCCATTGTGTATAATCACGTAAACATAAACTGAATCACTGTGAGTTACTGGTACCACTTTTTAGAGACACGATGTATTTATTGTACCTGTCTTGTCTACAGCTGGGATATGGCAGCTATCACATTGCGTGGGAGGACTGTTGCTATGGTAACAGTGGCTGAGTTGCCAATGTTACAGTTCCCACATAGTGAATGCTTAATAGCTCTTTTGGTACCATTTGTTGTACATACAGCTTCAGTTAGTAATACGTTTCGTGTTCCATTCTCTGTCGATTTTGTATTGTTTTATACCTTCGCATCAATTTTTATTGTCAATGACTGCCAGTCCTTGCCATAGGCAACAGGTGCAATGGCTGCTCTTTAGGTTCGACAGCTAATGGAGATTTAACTTCTAGGACAGATCCCTAGCAATAATTTTTAGAAGCAAAGGAACTATTTTTATTGGAAGAAATCTATTTATTTCCGGCTTTGTATAATTAAGTAGGCAACATTTGACAAACAAACATTCTCATGGGAGTAGATAAAAAGTTGATTTTTTTTCTTCCGCCAACTTAATAATGTCAAAACAAGTGCTTATACAAATTTTGGCCACTCGAACACAATTACGAGAGCCATTTAGAAAGTGAGTTTCTCTGGTGCCGTTTACAGAAAGAAAACACAATTTCATGGAAAAATATATTGAAAAACAGATACAGCAATTGTTGAGCTATTTTTCAACATATTCCCCACTAGAATAGAATCATTTGTCATACCGTGAGATCAACAAAGAGGTGCAGACAACTGTCACACACTGGTTCTGATCCCTGGCGGCAGACTTCTACGACACAGGGATACAAAAGTTGATGCTACACTATGATAAATATCTCAATTCTGGTGGGGAATATTTGAAAAATATCTCAACAGTTGCTGTATCTGTTCCAATAAATCTTTCCATGAAATTGTGTTTTCTTTTTGTAAACGGCCCCAGAGAATATTTCTTCATGGATCGCCCTTGTAAGCTGGAATGGCTAAAATTTGTATAAGAACTTGTTTTCACATTATTAACATGGTAGAAGAAAAAAAATAACTTTTTTTTTTATCTGCCCCCATGAGAATGTTTGCTTGTGGTACTCAACTTGAGAAAAATGTGTAGTATCACGTGATCTGATGCATTTCTGCTTTGCTCTGATTACATGTCGTACTGGAAGATAACAGATCCATGACTCTGAATGATTGCTGTATTTGAGAGAGTCTTTAAAGAAAATACTCTTTCTCTCCAAAGAAGAACTTCATACCCTCTTCTTTCATAACATTCCATATGTCACATCAGCACTGTAGTTCTGTGCTGATGTGATGCTTATTGCGCTGCGTCATCATTATTCTTGCATATACACTGTGGAAGGAGTGTAGCTATTTTAATTTTTAATCTTGTCCTTTATGCTCAAATGGAATAAAGGCTATCCATTTAGAGGTCTAGTATAAAAATGTGACAATAGTCAGTGTTGGGGCTTCTACGTATTTAGAAGGTAATACAGTAGAGACGGCTAATGCAAACAAATTACTTCTTGTCATTTTTTACTATTGTAACATTCCACTATAATAATATAAATGTTTTTACTGTGATTACATACCAAATGTGAATGTAGCAACATTGTAAATGCCACGAGAAGCAAGATATGTTGCATACAGTACATAAATCATTACCCAACATATCAGGAGGACGGAGAAAGAATTACAATAGGAATTGAATCATATTACGTTAGCTCATTAAACTGTAAAAGTGTTAGCCACACTTAACTGTTTTTCTCTTTGTCATTTGTTATTAAATGAAATATATTCACTATTCCCTTCCACTTTGTATAAAGAAAAATGGTAGAGCGAAAGTGAACTGTGTTAGTACACTCACGTTCAAAGATATTGATAATGATCGATAATTTGTTGGTGTAAGTGTGGCTCCTTTAGTTATTACTTCTTTCAATAGATGGCGAAGGTAATAGTGTTGCCAATTGTACATAAACCCATATTATACAATTCAATATTTCAGCCCCCTCTACTGATTGTAAAACAACACTGGGTTTAGCTGTAAACCGTTATTCTCAATTACGAGAATAATTTATGATTAATCAACAGCATTTTCTGGGACACCATTTTTAATGGCCCTCCAATAATGGTGCCACCTATTGAGAACTAGCAGAACTCTTTCAGAGTTTGACAATTTTTTTTTTATATCTTTGGTTCTGACATCCCATGGTTAGAAAGTTCGCTTACACGATCATAAAATCGTAGATCAGATATCTTTGAATGCCAGTGTACATCTTGAATGTTGGAGAACTTGCCAAAGAATTCAAGTGTCACAATATTATGTAGTGTGGAGGTACATTCTGCTCCCCTTTTGTTTCTCGATGTGACATTCCAGAACTTGAAGATGTTGCAGTGTACAGTGTTAGAATTTAATGTAGCACAGTGTACAGTTATTATGTTTTAATAAAATCTTGAATAGGACATCTCCTGTTTACCAACATATATTATGGTGTTCATCCTTTTATCCAGGGTCTCTACTATAGCACTGCAATATAAATATTTCGCTCACTCCTATTTATTCGAAGGTCCAGCACTCGAGGGCATTTTCTTCGAGAAAAGAACTCTCTAAACCATGTTGACAAGTGAACTATGCTCGCGTGGAAGGAGATTCGCAGGAAGCAACCAAAAACCATATAAATTTTTACTCAGATGGTCGTATAGGCTACATTACTCTTTACTGTGACCTAATGAGTTAACTACCGGTATGTTCTGTAGGATAATGGAAGATACAACAACAGAGTAATATTTATGTTCGTTCTGACCTGTAATCCTAGTTATTATATTTTGCGCTCAATTTTACTTTCTTGTATTTCAAATGCTGTACTGGTATCAATGAATATTGTATATTTTTCATCTTCTACACTACACGAAACTTAAATAATTATTTTTATATTCAATTATGTCTTTGGCTCAAAAATAGAAATACAGTTGACTCCTGATAGTTCGCATGTGATTAATTTGCTTTGCGAGTAATTCGCGATCCTTTTTTGGGAGGCTGAGGGGAGGGGAGCAAAGTAACACCATTTCCGTTTTTTTTCACGATTTACACTCCTCCCTCTTAAGAAAATTGCGATCAAAAATCAGAAAAAAAAAAAAAAGAACACTACCCTAAGAAATAAACAAAAAAATGAAATTATTTTATGACAAAATATTTTGCTGTTAATTCGCTATTTTTTTATATTTCGGAGAAGTTCGTGCATTAATTATTTTCGGGACTAGACTGTAATACAATAATTAATACCATATTAAATTGTCTTTATTTCGAAAATAAAAAAAATAATACAAGAGTAACATCTGAGAACAAAATTAAATAATGATTTATGCTTGTTTTCTAATAATTGTTTCCCACACATCACTTCTGGCTTACTCAATTTGTAATCATGGCTTAAAAGTCTAGTCTCCACAACCTTTCTAGTTTCCCCATCGATATTTACTTGTTTTACTGTTTTTAAGTACCGACTTTGTCTACCCTGGGGTGACTTTGTGTCATATCATAGAAAAAAATAAAAGTGGCGCTATCTCACATTTGTTTCAATGAAACAGGTTACTAATCTCTAATTCCGATATATGACAGAATTAGTTTCAGATTGGACTTTGTGATTCCACAGTTGGTTTTACTGGAGCTGTTTTGTTGATATAGAAAGTTTTAAAATTTGATTTTATGAAGCATGGAATTTTTTTGATACTGGTAAGTAACTTTTAACATCTACGGTCATATTGCGTGTTTAGGATCTTTGGGTTTATCATTAAGTTGTTTACTATTGTTGAGTTTCAGTTTCTATTGTGTATAGCCCTACAGATGAACGTATTCATGTAACTGATTTATTTTAATGTTTGTGATAGTGGTGATTTGTTACATAAATGTGCCATGATTCACTATCTTTTAAATTCGGCATTTGCCTTTGTGACTGAGGGAAACCATGAAAAACCCCAGTGTGATTGGCTGGCAGCGGGGTTTGAACCTGGGACCTCCCGAATACTGTCTCAGCCACCTCGCTCGGTAAACGTGGAAATTTTAATCAAAACTCAATTTTCCTAATGCCAAAGATTTATCACGAGATTTAACTGATAAACGTGAAGAAGATCAATTCTTTAGTATTGTTTTAGCAACATTCGATTTTCGCTTTACAACAATGCGAAAATGATAGCAATATCAATGATTTTTCAACAAGATTGAGAAAAAAGCGCCTCGATCACCACACAACTGCAATTTGCAGTGTATTTTTTATTCGTGCCATGTAAACCCGAGAGAAGTTAGGGGCAGAAATGGTTTAACATTATTTATAATTAGTTATCGTTTTCTTATAAGTGTTCATATGTATCGAAAACAAGCAACGACCTTAGCAATAAGTAATGAAATAAACAGCAAAATACCCCAAAAGAGATTACTCTAGCTGCGAGACAGATCAGAGGGGCTCACGACAGGAAGAAACTTGGCTGTGAGCATGCGTGGACTTCTCATGCTGTGCCAACGTGATCCTTTTAGCTGAATTTATTTTTCGCGTGCACATTCCAGATAAAATCAAGAAGTTCCCTTCGTACTCCTGTTACATATCTTTCGTATAGAAAGGTTAGATTTATTATTTTGGTCGATTTAGGTTTCTGTTAAAGTCTGCGCATGCGTAGTTTGATTTCGCAGCCAAGTTCTTCCTGTCATGAGTCGCACAGAAAGGTAACACTGTTGTTATTTAAAATAATTACTGTTGTTATTGTTAGAAATGGCTTTATTGGAATTTAAACCTTTACATTGATAAGAAAGGTAACCTTTATTCCTCGGTGTGCGAACGGTTGTGCGGTGTCCTGTTTTCACAAAGACGATCTTTCAATGTTCAGTCAGTGACCTCTATCTGTGTAATGTGTTCTGTAGTCTGTACGGGTTCGGTTCGTGAGACTGAAACGTGGATAGTGGTGTTTTGTAGTGTGTCTGCATTAATTTTTGTTTAAAACATAAGGGAAGCTATTGGCATTATATTAAGAGTGTTTGAGGTGGCGCATGTAGATACAGGTTTAATTGTAGTGCTTTAGTTTACACACATGTCAAAGAAGGTAATTTGAGTTGCGGATACCTGCTATAAAATTAACCTTATGTCATTAATTGCAATTTTCGAGTATGAATATTGAACAAATTTCCTGTTCAATATAAATATTGGTGTATATGTGATTGTCAGTTCAGTGATGAACATGAAATAACTGAAACGAAATATTGGAATCCCAATATGTAAGTTGCCTTAAAAGTATTTTTCTTACACATAATTAATATTATGGTACTATTGTTAGGTTATGTCCTAGATCACACACACACACGCACTCTACTTTACGTGTGCTAATAGCTGCTAACAATGTGGACAATAGAATACAGAACCACAGTTAGAATAATCAGAGGTGGTAACTATGGGAATGAAATTTTATTGTATCCTGAATTAATATTGTCATGGTAGGCAACACTGCAAAGGCATTTTCTTAGTGAGAAGGATTAATTCTTTACAATCGTGTTACAAGATGTAATAGATACCTAATTTGTTCATAGGGCAATAGGAATTTAACTGAAAATAGACACATAGCAACCAGCTCTACCGGTTTCGTAGCAGCCACAATTAGGAACCGGTTTGACTAAGGAAAGGAGTTGTGCCTTTCGTTACTAATAACTTTCTTGCGTTGGCTGTATGTAGGATTAAGTAGGATCCTAAATATTGAACATAAACTGAAGAAATGGGCCCTATCACGTAGAAGAAATATTGTTTTGAATTTTGCAAGACATAGAGAACATTAAGCGTGATTAAGCACTGGTTTAGCCAATTGATTTTCCTATTAAGAGTGATCAATTACTTACAAATGGCTTTTAAGGACCCCGCAGGTTCATTGCCGCCCTTACATAAGCCCGCCATCAGTCCCTATCCTGTGCAAGATTAATCCACTCTCTATCATCATATCCCACTTCCCTTAATTCCATTTTAATATTATCCTCCCACCTACGTCTCGGCCTCCCCAAAGGTCTTTTTCCATCCTGCCTCCCAACTAACACTCAATATGCATTTCTGGATTCGCCCATACGTGCTACATGCCCTGCCCATCTCATACTTCTGGATTTAATGTTCCTAATTATGACAGGTGAAGAAGAGTGATCAATAGTGAACGTAAAATTAATAAATAAAATTAAAATACCGAAATACCAAATTCAGTTGCATGCTAGGGGAGGACTGTGATAACTTAAATAGCTGATCAGATTTTCTGCTTATTATGATGGGATTAAATAACAGTAAGTTAATTATTTCTCTGCGAGAATAAAAACGAAGATGATATATCTGGGATTTTATCTCCAGAAAATTAAAATTATCGAACATACTGTACCTTTCCTTGAATGAGGAATTATTATTTGAAATATAAGCGAAACTAACGCTGAGGTAGTTCCCTTTGTACTCTGCTTATACACCTTGTCTATACAAATCTGTGGCGGTTGGGTTTGGTTAGTTTAGGTTTTTTTTTTTTTTATGGCTTGCATATACGATCAACTACATCTTCACAAAAAAATTCCTTACAAATTCAACTTACCCTATAAGATCAGTAAAGAAAAGGCTACAGACATAAATGTTATTTTATTTATTTATTTATTTAACCTGGTAGAGATAAGGCCATCAGGCCTTCTATGAAAGTTTGATTAAAAACAGTACATAGCTTTCACTATTACTTACATACAAATGGCTTTTAAGGAACCCGAAGATTCATTGCCGCCCTCACATAAGCCCGCCATCAGTCCCTATCCTGTGCAAGATTAATCCATTCTCTATCATCATATCCGAACTCCCTCAAATCCATTTTAATATTATCCTCCCATCTACGTCTCGGCCTCCCTAAAGGTCTCTTTCCCTCCGGTCTCTCAACTAACACTTTATATGCATTTCTGGATTCGCCCATACGTGCTACATGCCCTGCCCATCTCAAACGTCTGGATTTAATGTTCCTAATTATGTCAGGTGAAGAATACAATGCGTGCAGTTCTGCGTTGTGTAACTTTCTCCATTCTCCTGTAACTTCATCCCACTTAGCCCCAAATATTTTCCTAAGCACCGTATTCTCAAACACCCTTAACCTATGTTCCTCTCTCAGAGTGAGAGTCCAAGTTTCACAACCATACAGAACAACCGGTAATATAACTGTTTTATAAATCCCAACTTTCAGATTTTTTGACAGCAGACTGGATGATAAAAGCTTCTCAACCGAATAATAACACGCATTTCCCATATTTATTCTGCATTTAATTTCCTCCCGAGTGTCATTTATATTTGTTACTGTTGCTCCAAGATATTTGAATTTTTCCACCTCTTCGAAGGATAAATCTACAATTTTTATAGTTCCATTTCGTACAATATTCTGGTCACGAGACATAATCATACACTTTGTCTTTTCGGAATTTACTTCCAAACCGATCGCTTTACTTGCTTCAAGTAAAATTTCCGTGTTATCCCTAATCGTTTGTGTATTTTCTCCTAACATATTCACGTCATCTGCATAGACAAGAAGCTGATGTAACCCGTTCAGTTCCAAACCCTGCCTGTTATCCTGAACTTTTCTAATGGCATATTCTAAAGCGAAGTTAAAAAGTAAAGGTGATAGTGCATCTCCCTGCTTTAGCCCGCAGTGAATTGGAAAAGCATCAGATAGAAACTGACCTATACGGACTCTGCTGTATGTTTCACTGAGACACATTTTAATTAATCGAACTAGTTTCTTGGGAATACCAAATTCAATAAGAATATCATATAATACTTCCCTCTTAACCAAGTCATATACCTTTTTGAAATCTATGAATAACTGATGTAGTGTACCCTTATACTCCCATTTTTTCTCCATTATCTGTCGAATACAAAAAATCTGATCAATAGTCGATCTATTACGCCTAAAACCGCACTGATGATCCCCAATAATTTCATCTACGTACGGAGTTAATCTTCTCAAAAGAATATTGGACAAAATTTTGTACGACGTCAACAAAAGTGATATTCCTCGAAAGTTACCACAGTTGGTTTTGTCCCCCTTCTTAAAAATAGCTTTCACTATTAAAAAAAAAACAATGCCTACCAGTAGCCTTTTCTTTTTCTTTCTTTTCTCCAGTTTATTATTGAATTCATTTTGTAAAATTCTGTTAGTAATTTAATTTACAAAACTTACCCCCAGAGTGGCCTTCATAAAATGACAAAGTAGGCCTACTTATACCTAACAAAATGTAATAATATTAAATAATAAAAGAAGAACATAAACACGAATTTAGAGTAACTTACATATAACAAAAATCATTGATATTATGTAAAGGTAAAAAAAAGCTATCCCCATAACATGCCATGAAGGCACTTGGGGGGGCATGGAGGTAGAGCCCCATGCTTTCCATGACCTCGGCACTAGAATGAGGTGGTGTGGTCGGCACCACGCTCTGACCGCCTTTTACCCCCGGGAAAGACCCAGTACTCAATTTTATAGGAGCCTGAGTGAACCTTGGGGCCGTCCTGAAAGTACAATTTCTTTACAGATCGTTCTCGGTAAATTAAATCGTTCACAAAAATTTTAAAAATGTTTCTTTATAGTACCTCGGCTTCCAATAAATAGGTCCATTATATTAATTGTCTTCAGATGAAAATAGTTTTTAAAGAAGTCAGATGTTGGTTCATAAATCTGCTTCTTCTCGTCTACTTCCAAAGGCTGATCACACTGATGCCATGTCATAACTTATAATCATTCGTAAATTTATTTTTAAAGCCTTCTTAAGATTAAGGTTTCCTATGTCACGCCATAATACAAATACCTAGTTTTTATTTATATTTTGATTTCAGTTCTAAAGTATTGTTGATAATAACTGACATTGTCAGTTGCATTTTAAAATGGTTTACAAAATAATTAAATAACCTAAAAAATGTGAGCAAGCTTATTCATTTCCTTTGAACAAATTTATCCTAATGCATTGAATTTATTGTAAAGTTTGACTGTACCATTTCTTCATTCCGCGGTGTGCGTATGCTTGCGCGTGCAGTTTTTTTATACAGGGTGTTTCAAAAGTAGAGGGCATATTTCAGGTATGCATTTCCCATATGTAGACAATAGCAAAAGTTCATTACAACATGTGTCCAGAAATGTTTGGTTTCCGAGTTCACCGGAACGTTTTTCTTCCCACAGGTAGTTTGCCTTTACAGAAGATGTTCAAAATGTCCACCTCCTGCTTGAATACAGGTCTCACATCGATGTCTCATGGCCCTGTGAACACAATTCCAAATTTCAGGAGTATTGCATATTTTCTCACAACCTGCCACAATTCGATTCAGAAGGGATTCCATGTCAGGCACCGGAAACGAATACACCAGTGATTTTAAATCGCCCCGTTTTCCTCGGTAGCATAGTTGGTATAGCGCCGGCATTCTATGCTCGAGGTTGCGGGTTCAATCCCGGCCGAGGTCAATGGCATTTAAGTGTGTTTAAATGCGACAGGCTCATGTCAGTAGGTTTACTAGCGTGTAAAAGAACCTCTGCGGGAAAAAAAAATTCCGGCACACAGGCAACGCTGATATAACCTCTGCAGTTGCGGGCGTCGTTAAATAAACCATAATTTATTATTATTTATTATTAAATGGCCCCACAAGTAGAAATCTATAGGGTTCACCTGGTTGGCGAGTTGGTATAGCGCTGGCCTTCTATGCCCAAGGTTGCGGGTTCGATCCTGGGCCAGGTCGATGGCATTTAAGTGTGCTTAAATGTGACAGGCTCATGTCAGTAAATTTACTGGCATGTAAAAGAACTCCTGCGGGACAAAATTCCGGCACACCGGCGACGCTGATATAACCTCTGCAGTTGCGAGCGTCGTTAAATAAAACATAACATTCGATAGGGTTCAAATCAGGTGAGCGTGGAGGCCAAGCAATTGGGCCACCTCTACCTATCCATCGATGAGGTTACCTCTCCTGGTACAAACGATGAGCCAGGGCAGCTTTGCCGTCCGCCTTACCGTACATGAAGGGCACTTCTGCCAGCTCCTGATTTGAGTACATGTCGCACAGTACGACGCCAAACACAACACTCACTGTACCCTTCGCCTTGGAATTAACTGTCAAGAGTGTTCTCTGTTAAGATCTTCTGTCATGGCACCTACCTGCGGGAAGAAAAACATTCCGGTGAATATCACTGTTCTGAAGACCTGAAATTATGCCCTCTATTTTTTAAACACCCTGTATATACATTGTAGTGTTTTGCTTTGTTTATAGTTCGGTTATGAAAGACAAGACAGAAAAGACAAGAACCTCAGCAAGTGGTTGTCGTGGATTCTGCGCCATGGAGCTGTGAAAGAAGGCTTGCACATTGGTGCAGATGGCTTTGTGGACGTGTCCGAAATAGAACAGAACAGAGGGTTCCATGGCAAGTTCACTCTTGCTGACATTGAGAGAGTTGTCGCTGAGAACGACAAGCAAAGATTCACTCTGAGAACTCATCCTGAATCTGGGAAACTTCAGATAAAAGCAAACCAGGGCCATTCGATTGGTGTGAGTAAAACTTGTGCTACAAAGATCATCACAAATCTGTGACACTTTATTTACGTGAAGAAATTAAATATGATTGCTTTTATTGATATAATTGAAGACACATTTTGCGTACTAGAATTTAAAATGTTAATTTAAAAAATGGCAGGTAATACTAATATCTTTCTTGTAGGTAATTTGTCATTTCTAAATTCTACAAGAATCACCCATTCTTTATCTTTTAACAAAAAAAGAAGTTTAATTTTTTGACCAGTGTAATTTTTGTTCGTGAATAATCTCTGATTCTGCCATAGGAGGATCTGGAGCTCACTCAGCCTCTAAACAAAACAAATGAGTGCTGGAGTGTTGAATAGTTACCCAATCCCTCTGCATTCACATACCTTTGCAGGTCGTGCAAGATCCTGACTTGAGTGCAGTTGTCGATGCTTCGGAGGTGCCGACTGTTATTCATGGAACTTACTTCCGTAACTGGGCCAGAATCAAGACAGAGGGTCTGAGTCGTATGAATAGGCTTCACATTCACTTCTGTCCTGGAGAACCTGGCGAATCTCAAGTTATCAGTGGCATGCGTTCGTCATGCCAACTTTACATCTACATTAACATGGAAAAGGCATTAGCAGGTAAAGCTGTAGCAGCATACACGAGAGAGAGACTATATTTTTATGCATGTACAGTAGAACCCCTTTTAACGTATCTCTGAGGGATTACTTTTTTTTTGCCTTAAATAGGGGTTTTTCTTAAAAGTGGGTTTGTATAAAATGAGAATGGAAGGCTAAACTAACTATAGTCCCGTCGCTCTAAATTTCCGGCGGCCAATCACATTACAGGTCGGCTACATTTAAACGTGCGCGTCTTATGATTCACTGATGAAGAAGTTATGAATTTCCTAAGGCTCGATAAATACTTAATATAATCGCCCGCCATTTTGGCTCTTTCGTTTGCGTTCACGAAAAGCACACGAGGACTTTATTTGCTGAATCACAGTGCGTTTGATTTATTATCGTAGGAGCTACGACATGATAATGTTTAATGGTGTGGCAAATAGATCCCTCGTCTGGTAGCTCGGCAACGAAAGAGCAAAAATGGCGAACGATACTACCTACCTAGACTTTATAGAGCCTTGACTTCCTAAGACGTAAGCAAAGAGGAGGAGTCACGCCGGGAATAACAGCGTCGCGATTATAATGCTAACGTGTATGTTATATATCAAACATTATAATCATTTAATTAGACCCACAATTATTATTTACAATAAATTTCATTGTACAGTCAAATGTCGTTTTAACGAATTTAGGAACCCTGTCAGTATTTTCGTTATACTGGAAAATGTCGTTTTAACGAATTTCTAGGGATCCTGTCAGTATTTTTGTTATACTGGAAAATGTAGTTTTAACGAATTTCTAGTGACTCTGTCATTGTTTTCGTTATACGAAAAATGTTTTAACGAATTTCTAGGGACCCTGTCAGTATTTTCGTTATACTGACAAATGTCGTTTTAACGAATTTCTAGGGACCCTGTCATTTTCGTTATACTGGAAAATGTCGCCTTAACGAATTTCTAAGGACCCTGTCATTTTCGTTATACTGGAAAATGTCGTTTTAACGAATTTCTAGGGACCCTGTCAGTATTTTCGTTATACTGGAAAATGTCGTTTTAGCGAATTTCTAGGGACCCTGTCATTTTCGTTATACTGGAAAATGTCGTTTTAGCGAATTTCTAGGGACCCTGTCATTTTCGTTATACTGGAAAATGTCGTTTTAGCGAATTACTAGGGACCCTGTCAGTATTTTCGTTATACTGGAAAATGTCGTTTTAACGAATTTCTAGGGACCTTGCCATTTTCGTTATACTGGAAAATGCCGTTTTAACGAATTTCTAGGGACCCTGTCATTATTTTCGTTATACTGGAAAATGCCGTTTTAACGAATTTCTAGGGACCCTGTCAGTATTTTCGTTATACTGGAAAATGTCGTTTTAACGAATTTCTAGGGACCTTGCCATTTTCGTTATACTGGAAAATGCCGTTTTAACGAATTTCTAGGGACCCTGTCATTATTTTCGTTATACTGGAAAATGTCGTTTTAACGAATTTCTAGGGACCTTGCCATTTTCGTTATACTGGAAAATGTCGTTTTAACGAATTTCTAGGGACCCTGTCATTTTCGTTATACTGGAAAATGTCGTTTTAGCGAATTTCTAGGGACCCTGTCATTATTTTCGTTATACTGGAAAATGCCGTTTTAACGAATTTCTAGGGACCCTGTCAGTATTTTCGTTATACTGGAAAATGTCGTTTTAACGAATTTCTAGGGACCTTGCCATTTTCGTTATACTGGAAAATGCCGTTTTAACGAATTTCTAGGGACCCTGTCATTATTTTCGTTATACTGGAAAATGTCGTTTTAACGAATTTCTAGGGACTTGTCATTATTTTTGTTACACTGGAAGTTCATTATACAGTTATCCATGCTAATGAAGGGGGTTGAACAGTTAATCGAAAAGATCGGTTAATCAGTACTATAGAAGATTTTCGTAAATTTAGTGAATAATATCTACACTTTCGTAATTTCTTACATGTCGTGTATTTAACACGCTAGGTAGTGGATCAGAAGTTCACTAATTTGTCTGGTTTTAAGGGGCAAGAAAACTCCTTGAGCACAGAAAAAGATCTGTCTGCATTTAAAACTTGTATGCTATGCTGTGCAAATTTTCCATTTATATCTAAAAGATGAATAGCGATGGTTTTTGTCTGTTGCAGATGGAATTCCATTTTATAGATCTCTGAACAACGTCATACTTAGTTCTGGAAATAGCAGCGGGTACATTGAACCTAAGTATTTCTCGAAGGTTGTTGAGGTGTCTACAAGTAAGTACTCCTTTAAAATACCGTTAGTTGGAAAGGAATGATTGCATTTGCTATGTCTGTATTTTTACAAGAAGTTGCATTACAGCTGTGACTTCACTCATGTTGTGGAGTGCTGTTGCAGCTACTTGATCATGACCTATTCTTTCTTCTGTACTCGTCACCAGTGGGCTGATGCCCACGTGCATCAACATCAGTTAATGTAACCACCGGTTAAAATTTCTACCTAACCCATAGTTAAGCATTTTTACAGTGCATTGACCTTGGTTAGGACTTAAGTAGGAGGTTAACCGCGGTAATCTCTAACAGACCATATTTGAGCGATTAGTAGACCAAGTAAAACAAAATGGCTGCCAGATCCACAGGTGATTATTTCGAAGACGATTATTATTGTACAGTACTTGAATTACTTGGATATAGATGATGGTGAGCGTGAAAGAGATGATTCTTACGAGAAATTAGGTGACAGAAAATTTCAGGAGGGATTTCGTTTATCAAAATAATTTCTGCTGCAAGAAATGGGTCACTTGAAATAGCACAGAAACATTCATATTTTTCCTACGGATCGGCTGCTTATATTACGATTTTATACAACTGATATTTTCTGTATTTTAAGAGGGAACACTCGAATATCCCTTTCTCTACGTCACGGCTGAACGAAGAGAGGTTATGGATGGATAATGCACAGTTCCCTGGTATAAATGGGATCCTGGATCGTACACACATTCGTACTTACCTTCTTCATCCTTTTCCTTTATGGATATTCCATCTTTTTCATATTAATTACGGTATATAATATATTTAAATATAGTAATTAAGTCTATCAACCAGGATACACATTGTGTCATCTCCTGAAGTATACACATCTCCTTCACTGTCAGATTTCACCAAAATTCACACCTGCAACCAAAAAACGCATTTCAACAATCCAACGAAATTTCCATAAAAACTTTGACAGTTTATGATTAACATGCAGAAAACCACATCCGGATATTATATATCAGTGATTTGTTATTTACATCTGAAGTTGTAAGATTTCATGTGGACACTCTGTATAGTTCTACACTATATATTTTTTTTCCGCAAAGAGGAAAAAATTTGTAAAAAAAAAAAGTTCCAAATGAGACTGAATTTATGAAGCATGCAGAATTTGTAGGTATTTCTCACAGAAAAAATGTTTCGTATATAACTCTTGAATATGTTATTCAGTTTGGTTAACCCCTAAACCCGGTATTTAGAAGTCCCGGTGCTAAGCACTGAAGCAGTGTTTAAATCTCCTAGTAGTATTAAATTTATGTTACGTCACTCTCTTATTTCTATTTTCGAAATGGTTAAACAGAATACAATCATACGACCGTTAAAATCAGACTCCCTGCAATACATTCGTAAAAACCGCATGAAAATATCTCGAATTTATTACGAAATGTGGCCGGTTTTGTGCAATTGTGCATGATGTGTACACGTGTAGTATAACCTCTAAAGTACTAACCTAGAGAGCTGCATACTCATGTTATGGCAAATCGGCCTGAGGAGTTAATGAAGGTGAACATAACAGACTCAAGACAGAATTTACAGCTTATCAATATGATACATTTCCTGAACACGTTATAAATGGATCTAGAATAGATGCAAATAGAGCCAAAATTGCACATTTCAGAAATGAAAGTGACAGTGGCAGTTCCTCGGGGGAGGGAAGGGAGGAACGTCCTCCTCACATTTTTCTTCTTTTGAAAGTAAATACCAAATGAAATATGTGCCTTGAAATTCGAGGAAGATTCGATAATTTTTAAGTTCACAGCTATAACAAGAACTCGGATGATCTAGTTTTAAACAATGCGCGCTCATGTGCTGTAGAAAACTGTGAGAAAGATGCGAGATTGTCTGTGTGGAGGAAAGGCACTCCATTCCTCCTCTACTGCAGTTAACACACATAGACAACAGCGCACTAGCGGCCAGAGAAAGAAGCAGAGTTTTAAAGCGAGTAAATGAACGGAGAGGGAGGAGATCCTCCTCTGAATCAGCGCATGGGCGGGAAATAGAAACCGACTGGTCGTGCAGCAAGCTCGCTACCGCTGCCATCTAACGATGTTGCATTCAACCGGACTATAACACATCTAGGAGGAGACACAATAAAAGCAGTTTTAATGCAATGCTTTGAAAGACACCATATAAACTTTTTTTTTAAATTATAAATCAAAAATATTATTCATTGCACTTTATATAGGCTACTATTCATGGTTTGAAACTTTCGTGGATATTTGAAAGTTAAAGTCGGGTTTATGTAAAACAAAGAGGAAGTAGTTCTACGTAGTTGGCACCTGAAATTCACTTCTATTCATTGTTTACTAGACAGGGCAACAGCCAAATTGTCAATTTTGTACAAATATATTTGAAACTGAAAGTAGGTACTCCAAACTACATCATTTTTAACATGAAAAATTAATCGGCCACCGGCAGCTTTGAACAATAATGACAATATGACTTTACAAGAACTGACATTCTTCAAAAGTATGTGATACTGAACTTGTAAAATGTACATGTGGCAACAGGGACCATGTGTGTGGGTGCAGTGTTCTCGCTTTCCTCAGATTATTATTTCCCATTCCCATTTCCGTAAAACGGTTTCGGTTACGTGTTAGTAGCTAGTCTCTTCCAACACGTGTGATGCTGTAGTGTTCTCGAAAAATGCTACGAGGTTGTGAATTTCCTTGTAATTGTTAATTTGCGCAATTAATCAACAATGAAAGGAAGTGAAAACATAATATATTTTGGACAATTTAGGAAACTCAGTTTACAAGAACAGATTATTGCTATACAGAAGGGAAGGCAAACCCCAACACTACCTGGTCTTACAGGTATGCATGTAGGCTAATTTGTAGAATATTTCATTCAAGAAGGTGTCATTTCATGCTGTTAACCTCTTTCCTCCTCTTAAGAAATATGCAGGAGCCGCCACTGGAAAGTGAGCATAAAACAATCCGTAAAGTTGTGTTTCCAGTACTGTTTGCCTCACAGTAACTATTCTACGGAAAGAGTTTGCAGTATTAGGAGAAAAATCAGACAGAATTCAGGCCTACATTGAACATATCAACACTGGACTCGTTTCTGATCCATTATCATTAGTTTGAATGTTATTCGTAAAAATTCAAATATACAGTGAATCATGCTTTGGAGTTGTTTGCATCGTAATACATACATTGGAACATAAACTAAATGGAGGATTGAGCTGAGACGATAAGTGCAGTGGTTATGGGGAAGATAGGCCTGTTGATTATCAGGTGCACCACATCTATGCGGCCAAGTATATTGAAGTGGAAGGAGGGATATTTGAAAATCTACTTCCAAACTGAGGTATGTTTATTTTATGATTAATACAGTATTTTGAATTAATATTTCTGTATAATTTCGAGGGAAAAATTGTTCCGGAGACGGGTATCGAACCCGGGACCTTTGGTTTAACGTACCAACGCTCTACCACTGAGCTACCCAGGAACTCTAACCGACACCGATCCAATTTTTCCCTCTATATCTACAGACCTCAAAGTGGGCTGACAACCGTCAAGCAACCAACTTCGAGTGCACACTAACTCCGTGTGACTTAAATTGTGGTTTTCTGTTAACGAACAGTGACGTGTATTATGCAAATCAAGATTTCAGGTATAACTCCCTGTAAAGTTGATCTGAATAATTTCGAGGGAAAAATTGTTCCGGAGCCGGGTATCGAACCCGGGACCTTTGGTTTAACGTACCAACGCTCTACCACTGAGCTACCCGGGAACTCTAACCGACACCGATCCAATTTTTCCCTCTATATCCACAGACCTCAAAGTGGGCTGACAACCGTCAAGCAACCAACTTCGAGTGCACACTAACTCCGTGTGACTTAAATTGTGGTTTTCTGTTAACGAACAGTGACGTGTATTATGCAAATCAAGATTTCAGGTATAACTCCCTGTAAAGTTGATCTGAATAATTTCGAGGGAAAAATTGTTCCGGAGCCGGGTATCGAACCCGGGACCTTTGGTTTAACGTACCAACGCTCTACCACTGAGCTACCCGGGAACTCTAACCGACACCGATCCAATTTTTCCCTCTATATCCACAGACCTCAAAGTGGGCTGACAACCGTCAAGCAACCAACTTCGAGTGCACACTATCTCCGTGTGACTTAAATTGTGGTTTTCTGTTAACGAACAGTGACGTGTATTATGCAAATCAAGATTTCAGGAATAACTCCCTGTAAAGTTGATTTGAATAATTTTCGAGGGAAAAGTTGTTCCGGAGCCGGGTATCGAACCCGGGACCTTTGGTTTAACGTACCAACGCTCTACCACTGAGCTGCCCGGGAACTCTAACCGACACCGATCCAATTTTTCCCTCTATATCCACAGACTCAAAGTGGGCTGACAACCGTCAAGCAACCAACTTCGAGTGCACACTAACTCCGTGTGACTTAAATGTGGTTTTCTGTTAACGAACAGTGACGTGTATTATGCAAATCAAGATTTCAGGAATAACTCCCTGTAAAGTTGATTTGAATAATTTTCGAGGGAAAAGTTGTTCCGGAGCCGGGTATCGAACCCGGGACCTTTGGTTTAACGTACCAACGCTCTACCACTGAGCTACCCGGGAACTCTAACCGACACCGATCCAATTTTTCCCTCTATATCCACAGACCTCAAAGTGGGCTGACAACCGTCAAGCAACCAACTTCGAGTGCACACTAACTCCGTGTGACTTAAATTGTGGTTTTCTGTTAACGAACAGTAACGTGTATTATGCAAATCAAGATTTCAGGTATAACTCCCTGTAAAGTTGATCTGAATAATTTCGAGGGAAAAATTGTTCCGGAGCCGGGTATCGAACCCGGGACCTTTGGTTTAACGTACCAACGCTCTGCCACTGAGCTACCCGGGAACTCTAACCGACACCGATCCAATTTTTCCCTCTATATCCACAGACCTCAAAGTGGGCTGACAACCGTCAAGCAACCAACTTCGAGTGCACACTAACACACTAATACCTGAAATCTTGATTTGCATAATACACGTCACTGTTCGTTAACAGAAAACCACAATTTAAGTCACACGGAGTTAGTGTGCACTCGAAGTTGGTTGCTTGACGGTTGTCAGCCCACTTTGAGGTCTGTGGATATAAAGGGAAAAATTGGATCGGTGTCGGTTAGAGTTCCCGGGTAGCTCAGTGGTAGAGCGTTGGTACGTTAAACCAAAGGTCCCGGGTTCGATACCCGGCTCCGGAACAATTTTTCCCTCGAAATTATTCAAATCAACTTTACAGGGAGTTATACCTGAAATCTTGATTTGCATAATATTTCTGTGTATTTTAAGTGAATAACTCTTAGTTGTGCTCAGAACCACTGCTACTTTCGTAGGATTCAATCAGCTGTAACTTTTTAAGGTTCGATAAATAATCAGACCCATGTTCACACTACATTTTATGCTCAAAATGGCCTGAATAACTGATTCCTAAGTGCGGGTCATAGTCGTGAATCACTGTCTGTATTTTTTGTCCATTGTGCAGAAGTTAGGAAGAACCCACTGGTCCACACCTGTGGAGTAACGGTTAGCGCGTCTGGCCGCGAAACCAGGTGGCCCGGGTTCGATGACTCCCTCGTGAACTCTGCTAAACAGTGGTTGAAATGTGTTGGTCATAGTTCATGGGTACAAATTACACACGAGTAATCATAAACAATTATTTAAAGTCTGAATTAGAGTAGCCTACACTTTCATGAATTTCAGGACCCTTTCTGTTCCGTCCACAGTATCGTAAGGTGTTAGTTCTCGTAAGAAATGTCTATTGTCTGTTTCGGATCGTTTTCATTTCGTATTATGATATTTCGGTACATTTTTCAGTTAAATGTGAATTAAATTGTTAAAAAGTGCTTAAGTTTACAATAGGTCGGCACGAGATCTACCGTGCTGTTCCGAGCAGGACCAAGTCAGCGGGAGTTTGCTGCAGTTTCCTTCGTACTCTGCTTATACATTCTGCATATACAAATCTGTGACAGGTTAGGTTTGGCTCATTCACATTGAAAATTAAACATAACGTAAGCGTTAACTTAAAAATGTAAACGTTACGGTAAAATCAACAACATTCACGATGGAAACATAAACATAATCGCAAAGATACTTGGTAGCCATGGAAACATAACAACGACGCCATTTCTTCATATTCTGTCGTATACATCTGCGCTTCACGATTGTGTACTGTTTACAAATCACGTAAGCATAAGCATGAAAGTTTGGAGTTTGCAAACTTTCATGTTAACGTCTAACGGCAATGTTTATGTGAATCATTGTGAATGATCCCATTTGATAACCTGGCCGCAAACTTCTGTGTTTATGTTACGGTTATGTTTCATTTTCATTGTGAATGGAAACCTCAACCAGGAAATTCAACCCAACCTCTGCTTAAGAGACCAGCATGCTGACCCCCCCTACACCACAGAGATGGTCGTTGTAAACTTGTTCCTTTTAAAATAATTAAATTGTTAAAAAAAAAAACTGAGACACAAATCTCGCACAAAATTATTGGTAGGAACAGTTTATCAAATACCAATTAATCAAGGCCTTTGGAAAAAAAAATAGAAATGAAAAAAGATACGTGCGAAGTACTATCGTTGAGTACTATGAAGTGACGTAAATAAATTGCATCAATAAACATTGTTTACAGTAGTGTTCTTTCTTTCGTTAACTCTCTTGTTTCAATCTTACTAAATACATTCTCCAGTAACTTCTAACTTCAATTTTCTTCAAAAAAGAAAGTCGGTACGGGAATGAAGGCATTGTTATTCAACTATTCATGGCCATCTTTATTCACAATTCTGATGATCTGATATTCAGATTCGTTTCTTCTTTTTAATTATTCATTGTGTGTACATATTTTCGCCGCACATCATACTATTTTAAACACCCAGTATTTGACGTACACAGACAAATTTCAACCAAGGATAAATACAAAAGAAATAGAAAGTACACGACACTGAATGAAACACATAAAAGGATAATGTTTATAAAATCCGTCTACTAAGAACAGTACTACTACTGCGATTGAATCCAACAAAAGGCTGAAGTAAGGTCAAGATCTATTGCGCTAATCCTCAAGCTAGGCGCATTCCCAAACCCACACCAGTGTGTATATTTAAACGGTGCTTACAATGAATTTAGCTAAGTATAAACAGATCTTAAACTGATATTTATTTCGTTGTTAAGCTGTGGATTATTGAATGTCACGTAATTGAATTTAACGTGTTTTGTGAATATGCTAACAATCGCGACGCAAGTAGCTGGAAACGGGATAAACTCATTGTCGATAAGTTGTTACTTAATAGGCCCAACTGCAACAGAGAAAAATAATCTTCGATATATCTTCATGAATTGTATGAATTCAACCTTAATCGCATTATCAAAGTAACATACATTTTAAGGGCATCATACACGAGGCATCGTACATTTGATCGAGGTTCAAATTTATTGTAGTGTCCGCCCAGTAAATATTTTACCATGTGGCAACACTGGCAGAACATTAACCATTGCAGTTCTGTCATGAGCATACCTACATCGACTCTACGAACAGGAAAGTCTATGAGAGCTTGCTCATGATGGTTTCAAATCGTAGGATACTGCTGCAGAAACAAATCTTATTACGAAATATACTTAACACCTGCTACAATTGGAGAAATCTAAAGTGGTAATGCTGTTACTGTACTATATTAACAATTCATAATACGTTATGACTAGACCTTGCAAAGGAGTAATGGTATTTTGTGAATGAGCAATTTTTTTTATATCTGTCGCTTTGTCATAGTTTTAATTTAGCACTACCATACTTGAAATGAGTTTGTTACAAATCAATTTAGTACTTTACGTTTTTTTTGTACTTGTAATGTTAATCAAGTAGAATCTTGGGAGAGCTTTTTGTACTTTCAGTGTTCGACATGTACGACAAATTTTTATCCTAGGACTTCGGAACATACAAATTGTGAATTGTAAACTGTGATTTAAAGAACTTTGACATCGAAGTCCAAAGGCGCGTATTGTATCAAAATTACCGGTATTTAATTTTATTTAAATTTGTTAAAGTAGAATTTTTTAAAACTTGTAAATCGAGAACATAACAACAAGAAAGACTGTTGGAAGGGCCAACAGCATATGTGGTATATTTATTTATTCAATGTTAAACAGTTTACAAGTTGCCATTTGCCTAATGCTTCCAGTACTGCTTACGTTAAATCCCATTTACAGTAACGTAACTTCAGAAATGAAGAGGTTCCTATTTAGGGGCCTACAATAGATTCAGGCTCATGAGTAAAACACATTCTGGCGTCTACAAGATGGAAAGTCTGTATAAATGGGCAACCAGACAGTCTTGATTAGACTTCTTGCCGACTTCAGGATTCGTCTTCTATTAAAAAGCTCCCAGACAATCTTAATTCGCAGTTTCAGTATTCATTCATTCATAATGTTCTGCCCAAGGGCAGGTCTTTCACTGCAAACCCAGCATTCTCCAGTCTTTCCTATTTTCTGCGTTCCTCTTTGTCTCTGTTATGATCCATATATCTTAATGTTGTCTATCATCTGATACCTTCTGCTCCGAACTCTTCTCCCGTTCACCATTCCTTCCAGTGCATCCTTCACAAGGCAGTATTGTGAAGGGATTTCTCCTTAAATTTAGAATTAGTGATTCCTTTAATGCCGTGATATGTGAGTGGGAAATTTGCAATTAGCTGAATGTTTGTACCCTTTTTGCCATTTCTTTTTCGTTTCCAAACATTTCGTAATATCGTATCCATTGCTAGACATTCTTTTGTTCTTGTTGTGAAGTTGCTGTTGAATCTTTCACTTGGTTTTTTTATTTTAAGGTTATGAATTTTAACTACTGCATCATTTGCAGCTCTGGAGTCGCAAACGATGTTTTTTTGTGTTCTCGTTTGTCTCAGTTGGTATACGTTATTTGACCCTTAGCAACCATATCAATTAATTTATTGTTGAGTTGAATGAATTTATGGTTGATTGAAAATGAGGATAATCTGACGAACATCTTTATCCCTGTGCGCATTGTGCTTACTTTTGCATTAGACTTGCACTTACATTTTATGTGATGATTTTGTTCTGTGTTGCAGATAAAGTAATTCTTTCCAGTGACTAATTAAAGCAGGAAAGGTGAGTTGCAAAGGTTCACCTTATATTGAGCATTTATATTAGTATGTGATTCTATGTTGTGCAGTAAAAGATGATTGGAACGTCTTGGATAAAGACGAAAGAGAGCAGCATTCCAAAATTGAGTTAGTGGTGGTAATGATAATTTTGGTTGTGCTTGTCTGTAGAATTATTTATTTCGTGACACTTAGCTTTTCATTTAGCATTTGGTGTTTTCATCAAACTAAATTAACATGTTATTTTTTTATTTCTGAAAAATATCTTTATGATTAGGCCTAAACATGTAGTGATAGTCAATATCTTCATATTGTTTTTTAGAATTACTTACTGTAATTTTTATTAGTACGTAGCATTTTCATTAAAATGTTTTATATTTATAAGTTTTAGCTAAAGAGCCCATATTTACTTATTGTAAAGGTTATTCTATCATTTCATGAAGGATCCATACTCTCTTTTATTTTAAAAATAAGAAATGTTTAAATGTGTCGTTAGCTCGACCCACAATATTCACTAATATATTTTATTATGTGTATAAAATTATATGCCATTCTCTTGTCACATATTGGACCATATATTTTCCGAAGTATCTTAATCTCAAATGTTTTCATTCTTGGACAATGTCCATGTTTCACTGTCATATGTTAATATTGGCTTTACAAGGATTTTATATTTTGTTTTCCAAGTGAGAGACTCGATTTAAAATGTCTTAATGGTATTTTTTTGTGTTTCTATCTGTCATTAATTAAGGATCTATGAAACTAGAGACCTTTTCAAACTTATATTCATTATGCTTATGTGTGTCAAGTTCTGATTCCTTTTGATATTTCCCTACCCATAGGCATGTGCGTATCTGCTGCCCCTATAAAATATTATAGAATAATCTATATTATTACCTTACGTGCTACATGCATGGACTCATTTCCGTTTGTTTTGACAATTTAAACTTTAACTCTTCTGGACACTCACTTTGTTGGTTTTCAAGGTTTGTTTATTAATATATTTTTTTTTGTAATAAATTAGTTATAAACATGTTTCTTTTCACTTCGTATTTACAGGATTTAAAGTTCACTGAGTGTACGGTAATTGGCACATACTTAATAGATAATGATGTGTTTTGTTACATATTATGTTGAAGATATGTTTCTTCATTTTTTCATAGATCTTCATACTTGGCCTTTGAACTGTATTTACATCCTCATACTTTATTGTAATATATCAGTAGTTTCCTCTGTTTACATTTTTATTTTATTTGTATAATTTATATTCTTACCTTGTTTTTTGTAGTTATATTTATTTAAAATTATATTTTAAAAAGTTTATAACAAATAATTTAGGATAACAGTATTGTTATGGTAACTGGCCAGGTTCAAACTAAAACTGGTTTTCTGGGCATCTGAAATATTTATAGAAAAGCACTATAAATAATCACATAAGATAATATTAAAATGTATCCTAGACCTTTCATGTTACAGGTGAAACACCATAAAAACACTGTTAATTTGGTAGCCACAAATTTGTTAATTGAATGGAATTTAAGACTACTGCGTAGGAACTTACGTCTTTATTGATTTTATTATTTTCGGTGCAAGAAATATATTTTTTATTTATTTATTTATCTTTGTACTATCAATAAAAAACATGTTTTTTTTTTTTTTTTTTAATTATTGTAAGTGGCAGTCTTTGTATGTAAGTAGCGTACTTACGCCGTATTCTGAAGTATAGCTAATTGATTGCAATAAAACACTATTTTCGAATACATAATAATTTACATAATTACTCTGAATCTTGATCTTACCTTTGTGCATAAAGTAATATTGAAAAAATACACGTTACGTACAATGACAGCAATGAGCAAGCACAATTACATCAATATCACTTTAGAATCTCCCTTCTCCACTCAGCGTTGCCAAACTTACCCATGCTCCGGCTTGTAACTGAAGAAGGCTCTGGCACTGGTGATGTTCACTTGGCGATCATTGCCATAACGAACTGAGGCTTAACTGTGTTTTACAGTTCAGTGAAATTTGAAGACTGTAATGGTGTTTGATATAGAGTAAGAATTTTTAGTTTTTGCACTATGTTGTAGATGCAGAAACATCACTGTTTCAAAGCTGTATGTTAGATCTCTCATCAGAGAAGGCAAGGAAAGGGAAAACTAATCTTTTGTACTCCAAGGGCTCTGTTTCACAAAAATAAGGTATAAAACATTACAAGTAAATATATTTACCTGTAGTGTTCGCGTAGGCTTCCGCTGCTGGTGTACATGGTGTGTGGATAAGCTTCAGGGCTTCTACCGCGTTGCCTTGGTGTTATTGGCTGACGTTGTGGCCATCTTCAGAGCAGTTGTTGGATAACTACCAACAACTGCTCTGAAGATGGCCACAACACAGCGGTCGAAACGTCAGCCAACGGTAGAAGCCCTGAAGCTTATCCACACACCATATTTACCTCTAATTTGTACAAATTATGAAGATTGTTTTCTACAAAAGTACGATGTTGACTGCCTCTCTGGACTGGTGGTCAGCATGCTGACTTTCATATCTGGAAGTCCTGGGTTCGACTGTAGGGCTCAGCTCTTGGGGAACACAAGATTCGTCATATTGTTGACATGTAACACTTCAGTTAACACAACCAGAAAGTACTAACATATGCTAGAGAGTTAATAACGAATTTTAAAAAAGTATGGTGTACAGTTGTGTTTCATTACTCTGTACTTAGAGATTACAAGTGAAACTACCACTGTTCTGTTCCACAACAAGTATTAGTATTAGTTCATATTTATTATGTACAGTTGTACAGTTTTCTCTTCCAATGAAAGGAAGCTGATATTGCTAATACAAGAGAATCTTTAAACAATTTTATTAGTGTTGTATCAATATACAAGTTATTAAATATGATACTAGTGGCAATAAAAGTGATGAGAATGTTAATGAAAACCAAAGTTTATAAAGAAAGAATAAATTTCCAATATAAAACAGAATTGAGTATAATTAACTTTTTAGGTTAAATGCTGTAGAAGTGGAAGAAGAGAAGATTGTTGCTAGCATAATATGTTTAGTAAAATTGGTCCTACTGCACTTCATATGACACCAGAAACTAGGATTCCGTTCGGAAAAGCTCTTCTTATATTATATTATATATATAAAAAAAATACACTACCAGTATAAACTATCAGACTTACAAGGTAGTATGATAATAGATTTTAGAAAAATATTTTAGTGGCATTAGATTTTGCTGCAGTTCCTTAAATAAAGGGTGCGTCAGAAAGAACGGATGGATTTCAAACTATCGATATGCAACGAGGAGAGAGATATAGTGAGGGGGACCACGACTGTTGGGTCAGCCATAGAATGCAGTTTCAGTTGAGAATATGGTGTTGGTCTGGCGTAGAACGTGCTTTCATCGCAGAGACATGTTTGAAAAATGAAGAGTCTGTGATCGCCACTCAGGACTCATTTCGACATCGGATGTCACGCTAGGATTCCAACTCGGAATACAATTTTGCGGTGGATGGCTTCATTTCGTATCACAGGTTCAACATTAAAGAAGAAATCACCTGGACGAAATTCTATTGCACTGAGATTGTCCGAGGCTACGGTAAGATCTCGCGCCCTGCGACTTCTTTCTTTGGGACCATTTGAAGGCGTAAGTTTGTAAACATCGATCACATACACTGGACGAACTGAAGACAGCGATTCGTGAAGAAATCGTGGCAATTGCACCAGCTATGACTGTGAAAGTGATGGCGAACATCAGAAAACGCCTCGATGCCTGTATTGAAAGCCAAGGACATCATATGGATAATGTTGTTTTCCATAAATAAACTGCATGTATTGGTGAATATGTTGATAACAATAAATTTTTGATTTGATGAATCTTTACAATTTTCTTGCCATGTGAAATCCATCCGTTCTTTCTGACGCACCCTGTACTTACTATATTAGAAATGAGGGAGATGAACATAGTTGTATTATAGGCGTAAGATGCTAGGTAAGCAGCCTGTATATAGGCCTACACAGTTATTATTTTTTTAGTAGGTTATTTTACGACGCTTTATCAACAGCTTAGGTTATTTAGCGTCTGAATGAAATGAAGGTGATAATGCCAGTGAAATGAGTCCGGGGTCCAACACCGAAAGTTACCCAACATTTGCTCATATTGGGTTGAGGGAAAACCCCGGAAAAAGCCTCAACCAGGTAACTTGTCCCGACTGGGAATCGAACCCGGGCCACCTGGTTTCGTGGCTAGACGCGCCAACCGTTACTCCACAGGTGTGGACTGCACAGTTATTATAACATCACTTGTGCACATTTACTAATAAGGTATGATGTTTATAAATAATTTTATGGAGCAGAAAGATATAAGTCCATACTTTTGTGGAATAGGGCCCAGGACTCTTGGCAGTGGATCTAACAGATTGTTCCACTTTGATCGCCTTCCCTGATGGAGTCAGCACACGACTCCGAAATATTACATATTTCTGCTCTCTGATAGTGTCGAAACAGTGGAGTTCAGTTTACAAGCATTCATTAATTTGTGTTGTAACTTTACAGTTTTCATCTCTGAGTAGAAATATCAACAATGGAGAAATCGCCTGTAAAGTGCGAAATTTGCAGTGTTGATATACCGAACAGTGAGTCATGGAAATTACATGTAATGGGCAAGAAACACCAGAGGGCTGTTGCATTCCTGGAACAAAAAAAGGAAGCAGAGGAGAAAGGGATCTACGTCAGAGGTGAGCTTGGATATACAGATGTTGCATTATAACCGTGCTGGTGACTGACGATTGGGTTTCTAATAGTTTATCTTGGTCGTGGGCGTCAGAGTACTACAAAGCAAAACAAGAGATATCTGATTGCCTTCATTCTAATACCCTGGTCTCTGCTTGCTTGTAAGCTGAGAGTTTAGACATACTTTTTCTCACAGATTAGTACAACCTCGAAAATTTCAAGTGCAATAATTAACAATAGGTCCCTAATAGAAACAACAACAACAACCTAATTTCTTGACTTAAAAATCGATAATGTGTTAAATTGGAAAAGTCGTGTTACAGAAATTACCCGCAAATTAAATTCAGCATGTTTTGCTATTAGATCTATGTAAGAGATAGTAAATATGTTGTTGTTTTCCAATGCCAGGCGTTTGACAATAAAGTCATTTGACCTCTTGCACTCCAATATTTTTCAAAGATATTATCATGGCCAGCCACTGAAACACAGATTTTGAGGTGTTCCGAATCCATTTCTTGGTTTGAGTTGCACAATGGGCAGTTAGGGGACTGATATATTCCAATTCTATGCAGGTGTTTGGCCAAACAATCATGGCCTGTGGTTTTTCGTGGTAAATCGGGAATTAACTGTGGATTTTGATGCAGAGAGTTCCATTTTTTCCCTTGAGATTGTGTTATCAAATTTTGTTTGTTGAAGTCTAAGTATGTATATTTAATAAATCTTTTCACAGAGTAATACGTAGATTTAGTAACAGGTCTGTAAGTAGCAGTGCTGCCCTTCTTTGCTAAAGCATCCGCATTCTTGTTTCCCAGGATTCCACAATGGGATGGTATCCATTGGAATACAATTCTTTTATTGAGTGTTATTAATTGACAGAGCATTTTAGTTATTTCTGCTGTTTGAGATGAAGGTGTGTGTTTAGAGGCTATTGATAGAATAGCTGCTTTGGAGTCTGACAATATAACTGCATTTTTAAATTTATTGATGTGGCATAGAAGATTCCTGAGACTTTCACTTATTGCAATGATTTCTCCATCAAAACTTGTTGTTCCATACCCAAGAGATCTAGAAAGTGAGAAGAGACAGCACGTAACACCTGCACCGGCACCTTGTTCTCTGGAGATCAAGGATCCGTCGGTGTATAAATGAAGCCAATTTTGTGGAGGGTACCTAATATTAATTGTCTCTAAAGACAAATGTTTTAGTATTTCAGTGTTAACCCTGATTTTAGTATTTCTTCTGTTAAATTTAGATTATATTCTATATTTAATAGAGTTAAAGGGTTTGTTTTAATTTGTAGGTTTTCTTTTAAATTCGGGATATTGATTTTCTGTTTTAATTCTTGAACAATGGATATGAAACTTTTTTAAGTTTTCAATCTACAGAGAGGACTGTATGAATGCTAATTGTTTCCTGGTAATCTGATAAGTTTTTCATATTGAATCAGTGCTTTTTCTTCTATTGTCATTTTGATGCTGTTAATATTAGTGAGGAATCTCATAGAATCTATTGGAGTTGTTTTGATTCCACCAGTAATGAGTCTGAGAGCTTGGTTTTGAACATATTCTATTTCGTTTATGAAAGGTGAAGTAATTAAAATTTCTCCGCAGTATGTCAGCACTGGCTGTATAAACATTTTGTATGTAGTGTTCAAAGTATTCCTAGAGCATCCCCATTTCTTTCCTGCTAGTCTTTTTAGAAGGGAGAATCTTTTACGAGCTTTTTCAGAAATGTATTTCAAATGGTTGCTCCATGTTAACTTACTATCGAAAATAACTCCAAGATATTTGGATTCATAAGTCCTAGGAAGGTGTTGGCCATTGTATTGGATATTGAATTCTCTTTCTTTTTTACCAAGTGAAAATATTTGGTAGTTACTTTTCTTAAATTGAGTGTAAATTTCAATATCTTAAAAACAATATACTTTGCATACTTCCACTTGGTAATGGGTTTTGGAATAATATTCTGGGGAAATTCCACAGATAGTAACAATACTGGGTGTTCAGTTCAAAATGTATCATGGCTCGCTGTATGTCGTCATGTGGCTATCCGATGAGCCTAGAGAATTCAATCTTCCTACACTTCCGCAGAGGCGTATTACCTAAATGCGGGAGAAGTTGCCTAGCAAGTACGGAGTTCATTCTGAAGATTACTTACCGATACGTACGGTAACGCCAGTAGTGGCAAGAATGTGAACTGTTTGGAAACACGTACTGAAGTGAGTTTTTTTTTCTTACTGTCGGGATATGGGGAGAGAGTTAAGACGATTACCTACGTATTTGTTGACATTAACTTCGACGGTCAACATGGACACGGAGCATTTGATTTGTGTTGTGGAATGTTGCCGTACGCAATCGATGATAACAAATACCCTGCGTACAACTTGCCCGCGCAAAACACAGTTCGAAAGAGGTTATGGTAGCACACAGACTTTACAGACCGCCATCTGTTGCTACGATATTCAAGTTATACCGTGCACTTTCTCAAGTTCAGATTGAACGCCTTGAATAATAGGCAACTTCTCTGACATAAAAGCTGAAACTCGCATCAAATCGCTGACTCACAACAGTGATGTCATGACACACTTTGAAATGAACACCCAGTATATTCCTACAAAAAAAAGTAATTAGAATATTAATTCAGGTGGTCCAGATTTTGTTCCTGAGTTTGTGTTAAAGCATATAGGAGACTATTCCAATGTACAAAGTTCGATATTTGTTCACGAAATAGTCTTAGTGTGGATTCATCTTTTCAGGTAATTTCCCTCGTGCTTCACTCCACACTTGTGAAGTTCTCAACATGATGAAACTCACTCGTGGTATTACTTGTGGAAATGTTTGTTTGGTACACCTACACGTAAACTGCTGTTTTTATAACACATTATGGGTTAGAAAGCTCTTCTTTGCTATACACATAAGGCAGAAACATTATTAGATTCATTTTTCCGTACAAGTACTGCAAAGTTGTCATAATAACATAATATCCTAGTTATAATTAGATGTAATATAAAGAAGGCTGTGACTCATAGCGTACAAAAATCTCAATAGTCTGTGATCAATTTAATAAGTTAATCGGTTCACATATAATTTTCATGTAGTTGTGCCAAAAGATATTGTCTGTAACTAGTACGAAAGTTTCTCATATTGAAGGTATACCGATAAGCTATCACAATTTGACTTTAATTATGTGTGTGTGTTCCGCCTTTGCTTATCATACAATTAAATGGAGAAACTAATAAATCATATTTTCATTAACGTTTTCGGTACTTATGTACCATCTTCAGATGTATGTATATAATGCTAATTGTTAACCAAACCTCTAGGTGCATGTGTCGTAAACTTAGATGATCAGTGTTTTTGTGCGTACTGTACTGTATCGATGAAGTGTTGTCATGATTGAATAAATACAACAAAGCCATTAACTATTATAGAAGTGCCACAACATCACTTTCAGCAAACACAGCCATGTCAACGATACCACGTCTAGCTCAACGCTAAAAAACAAGATCACCACAACTGCCTCATTCAACTTCACATCGGCAAACACCGCACAACAAGTGATCACTAACTTCATATATTTAAAGTGATGCACAAACTATGTGTTTTTAAACAGTTTTAAACAGTGTTTTTAAATAGTGTTTTAAATATTGACTGAAACATTTAATTTTTAATTTTGATAGTATGTTGTACCAACAAATAGTATATAAGAGCTAGGTAATTATTTATTCAATCATGACAACACTTCATCAATACAGTACAGTACGCACAAAAACACTGATCATCTAAGTTTACGATACATGCACCTAGAGGCTTGGTTAACAATTAGCATTATATACATACATCTGAAGATGGTACATAAGTACCGAAAATGTTAATGAAAATATGATTTATTAGTTTCTCCATTTAATTGTATGATAAGCAAAGGCGGAACACACACACATAATTAAAGTCAAATAGTACGAAAGTGTCTTTCATGCACTTGTTTCGAAATTTCAATGATACACAAAAGTATCATATTCTAATCCTAGTTACGTAAATAACTAATGTCTTTATGAGAGAAGCGAGTATAATGATCAATGAAAATTTCATCTACAGTAGGTGGGAATGTAAAAGGTACTGGATAAACTCAAAGCATCATGAACGTGTCTGACAATATATTTTTTTTCATGTCAGAGAAGTTTGGCAAATTATCGAAGATTTCAACCTAATTTCATAATGTTTTTTAAATCTTATTTCACACAACTACACAACTGACAGATTTGGCTTCTTTTTATGTTCAGTAATGTTTGCTCTTCGGCCCATAATTAACCATGGCCCATGTATTGGGAATCACTGACTTAAGTACTGTATTTAAATGATGTAGCGAAAGAAAGTCAAAGTAACATTAAAGTTTTGCAAAATGTAGCTGAATAAGGTGTGTGTGTTGCAGGGTTCCCGAATCAGGTGGACCAAAAGGAGTTGAAGTCCTTCTTCAGACAGTTCGGGAAAATAAAGAAATTCGTATATGGAGCCCAAGGCAATTTTGCGATTGTTCACTTCTTGGACAGGTTGGTCACATAACTACGTTCATGGGGTATTCTCATGTGTTTATATATAGTATACCAGTTGATTATTAATTGTCTGTTGCTAGAAACAATTCTTTGCTTTTTCTCCTAATGGTACATTCTGTTTAATGCATTACTTATTGAAGGGTTGACTATTATTCATAGCTTATTTCATTAGACACACTTATATCTTACAGCAAATTGTATTTATTTATATTAATGCCATTACTCTTAAATTCCTCTCTGGTGCACACAATTATTGGAATTTTTTAAAAAAAAAAAACCACCATGACTTTGTTTTTACTCCTTTGAACTTAAATTGGATGCACTTATGCAATATGGAACCAAGTCCAAAATACAGCTTTTGAGCTGCAGCTGTTTTAGCAAATCGTCACAAATAAAATTCTACATTCATTCATTCATTCATTTATTTTATTCCATAGATCTTACATGAGCAATGAAGCTTTAAGATGTGGAACATGTCAACATTTTACAATATTACAATTACAATTTTTACAAATTTTTATAGTTTTACAATTTAGTAATTTTCTACAATTTTTACAATTTTGTACAATTTTTTTACATTTTTTTTTACATTTTGGCGAGATGTAGTGAGATGAGATGAGGTCCGAGGATTCGCCAAAATATTACCTGGCATTTGCCTTTTCGGTGGGGGAAACCTCGGAAAAACCCAACCAGGTAATCAAATCAAATGGGGTAATCAAATCAAAGGGGTTGATGCCAAGGACTCGCCATAGACCATCCGGCTTCAGTCCCACGGCTGGGGAAAACCTCCGAAGAAACCAAAGTCCAAAGGGGGATCCAACCCAAGCCCGAACGCAGCTCCGGATGAGCAGCCCAGCGAGTCTGCCGACTGAGCTACATCGATGGCTCTACTAAAAGTATACAATACATAGCCAATCAGATTATTAAATTTACAAACGCAAACGATCATTCATAAGTTGAGCTATGTTATAATACAAAACAATTTAATTAAATTTAAGGCATAAACAATTCAACCAGTTGTGATATACAGAAATTGATAATACATATCATGCAAACTACTTCAAATTACAAACACAAACAATTTATCAGTAGAGCTATATACATCAATACTATTACGAAAGTAATGATTGCATTATTAACATCCTGAAATGCTCTTTCAGATCACTGGTGTAGCTCGCATCAGTATTTGACTCACACAGAGTAGAAGGCCAACATTGGAGTTGGTTCCATATTGCTTATTGCAAAAATGGATATTGGCACTTGGTTCCTACTTGTGTGATTCAAATGAGATGAGGCAACATTCTAGTTCAAATCCATGTTTAAAACTTTATTATTGGACAACTAAACATCCGAGACACTAATTGTGAAATTACAAATAAAATTTTAAAAATTTATATTCATTAGCATTTGTTCCTACATTTACTTATCATTCCAAGGTGAAGTCAAGGGGACCATCGATTCCATCAACATCATCCTCAATGTTAGGATCTGAAATCAGGTTTAAATAAAACTGTTTCGCATCAACTGGTATGAGACGCATTATTGACGTTATGTCTTGCAATTTTGGCAGTGACATAGGTTTACCATTTGGCCATAAAGGTACCAGGAGCCCTGCTAGGTCTGGAGCAGACTTTGGTCGGCATTTGTTGATATTTATTTCAACTAAGTTTTCATCAAAGTCTGTGTTCATAAATATTGAATAAGGCTTGTCCTTTGTAATTCTTATTTGACGGAGTGGCAACCATTTAATTTTGGTGTTGTCTGTGTCATGTTTTCTGTTGACTATCTTTGATACATTAACATAACTCTTGTTGCTATAATATAATATAATATAATATCACTTCTATTCGCAAAATATTGTATTCAAACTCCCATATTTACGCAAAACAAACATGGGAACTGACAGCTTGGAGTTGATTCTAAATTGCAAAACACTGCGCTATGGATTCTGTTTTTGGTGGTTGGTTCAGATCTCTCTATAGTGCAGCACGTTACAGATAGGAGTTGGTTCTATTTTGTATAAGAAACTATAGACATTAAGACACATTTTGCAATAGAAATTCAGATATTCATAAAATGGTGGTTGGTTCCATATTGCATAAGTGCATCCAATTATCATTTTGCCGTAACTGCGTTGAAATATTGGATATACGAAAAGAAAGACATATTGCACACAATTCATTTAACACAAGTTTATGTATCTACAGCAGCAGTGTTATTAGCAGACATCGGATTTTCGGTCCCAATACTGAATGTTAGGTGTAAGTCAGTTACAGCAAGGTCATTAAACTCATTGGTATCCTTCTTCCGTATGCGAAGGGATGTAATGTCTTGTTGCTGTGTAGGGACCGAAAATCAGCGGTCTTGCTGTTAGTTATTGTATAAAAGTGAATAATGGAAAAAGTATGTGCCATATACAGGGTGATTCAAAACCTCTGCGACAAACTTTGAGGGGTGATAGATGTAACAATAAGGAACCCTTTCTGTTAAACAACTTATGTCTTTTGACGTGTCATTTCGAAGTTACCATTGAAAATGTTTTTGCGCGGGCGTACGTCAATGTATGGGAATGTGTGCACCCATGTTTGTAAGAGACGAGAAGGGTTGTTGTTGTTTGTTTACGTTTAATGTTCAATACCTTTTCCTTTCAGTTCAGTCTAATCATCAATTGAGAGTGAATGTCTGCACTTTTCCTGAGTTAACTGACATGGGAAATCACCCTCACCACACAATGTTTGCTCGACTTTATCAGCGCCTTCGAGACGATGGGTCTCTTTGTCCCCGTCACAATGGTGGAAGACCGCGTAGACATCCATTCTCATATTGATGATTACACTGAACTGAAAGGAAAAGGTATTGAACATTAAACGTAAAAAACAAACAACCCTTCTCGTCTCTTACAAACATCTCAACAAACAGTCAAGCAGGGGTGCACACATTTGCATACATTGATGTACCCCACACAAAAACATTTTCAGTGACTATTACACTCTTACTACGTCATGCTACTTTTGACCAATAAAACGGTACGAAAGGACGTATTTCAACCAATCATGGCTGCTTATCGCACAATTTTATCGCATCCCTAGCATTTGTTTAATTTTATCGCGTCCCTAGCATTTGTTTCTTTGTTTGCCAACATTTGAAACTGCGCTGGTCTGGACGTCAAAAATATATATAAAATTACAAACCACTCCAGTCGATGCACAGCAGTTTCAAATATGACTCGCATTGGCATTCAAGAACAAGAATTAATAAAAATCACTGATCATACCTATGCATCTTCTGAAATCCGATTTACAAATAAATGAAGAGCACCATTCGGAAATCCTGAATAAGTTGAATACACCATGTAGGCCTAAATCAACGAGTTCCACTTCTATTACGCACATGTCCAATATAACATCAATTGAACCACCAACTACATTCAAATTTGAAAATTGTACATTCAATAATTATTCCTTTTAAAATTATTCATGTTTATTTTTTATGTCATCGTCGTTAATTAAAACTTTTCTAACACTTGTGTATATTAGTTAGGTTATGTTATAGCTTCTGCTCTGAGAGGATAAAAAGAACTTCTGCTATATGATATTATGGATAGTCACGTATCAGAGATTGTTTAATATTAAGATTTATTGAATAGTAATCATTACAGTGTCTGTATAAAGACACTACTGCCATCTAGCATGCATCTAGCGTAATATTTGTAATGTTGAGATGGTACAATAATATATTTGAAGACAGTTGTATTTTCGTAAGTCAATTAATATTTTATTGTATTGGAGTACTTCGTTACTTCTAATCTTTATATACTTTCTTCTAATCGTGTAATAGTCAATTAAATCCCACTCGAGTTTTGATTTTCTCTAGATAAATCTGCTCATGTTCCACTCGCAGATTTATCGATAAAATCAAAACGTCTAGTGAGATTACTGTTGATAACTTCGAAACGACGTGTCAAAAGACATAGATTGTTTAACAAAAAGGGTTCTTAGTTGTTAGAGCTATCACCCCTCCGAGTTTGTCGCAGAGGTTTTGAATCACCCTGTACAATGTATTTTGAATTCCCTCCCTATCCTCCCTAGTATTTTGAGACTTGTTGTCGGATTATGATTTGTATTGAAACATTCAATAGTTCCCAGTAAGTGACAATGGCGATGTAATAAGTATAAGTCATTGTATTGATTTATAATGAATTTAAAATCAAGTTCAGTTTTCAGAATTAGGCTGTTGGGTATTCCATCATGTCCTGGAACTTTACATTTCCAACGTTCCATCACCAGGGCAGATACGTAGCCTACTCTGTTGGGCTAGTTATGCCAGTCTGACTGAGCAAAGGTTTTTTAATTGGCTATTGTTTATATAGGAAACTGATTGCTGAAGTCAAATGAGACAGTCTGAAAAATCACGAACGTACATTATCTCAAAATCTGTGCTTCAGTGGCTGGCCATGATAATATCTTTGAAAAATATTGGAGTGCAAGAGGTCAAATGACTTTGTCAAACGCCTGGCATTAGAAAACAACAACAACATTATAATACAGTTAACCAGTATATATGGCCTAAATTGATCTACCCATTACAAATGGCTACCATCAGTTACCAGGAACATTCCTAGAAGATATTGACAAGTTAATCCATAGTTCTGTTAAACAAATGCTTATGTTGCCATCTGATACACCTACTAGTATGTTATATGCAAGCAAAAAATACAGAAGTTTGGGACTAGTCAGAGCATCATGGGAAGCGTTCTTGCAACATTGCAACATCTGCATCACTTTAATATTAAATGAAAATCCTTATGTAAATAGTATGTGACCTTTGATGTCTGAACTTAATTCTTCCTGTCAACATCTAAGTCTCCCTTGTCCAGTTGAACTTCGTAAATCTGTGACTAGGAAATTAAGAGAGGAATTAAGAAATGCAGAATTCGAATCTTGGAAAGTAATGCCTGGAAGAGGCAGAGGTGTAGAATTGTACAGCCAAGTACCTAAAGCCAACGCCTGGATTTTTAATAAGTCTGGACTATCTACATCTGAATGGGTAACCTGCCTCAAAATGAATGCCAATTTAGCAGCAGTTAGAGGAGTACCTGGTCGCTCTTTGGACGGATCCCGGTGCAGACATGGCTGCCCGGAGACTGAAACCCTTGCCCACGTCCAAGGTCAGTGTAACAGAGGTTTACTCCTCCGAAATGCCAGACACCATCATGTTCGATCCTTAATTGCAACTGCTTTAAGAAAAAAGTCTTGGATAGTAGAAGAGGAAGTTTTCAGCCTTGCTACTAATGGCTCCTCTAGACGTATTGACATCATAGCGTATTCCTAGGCTACCAAGAAAGGATATATAATTGATCCTACCATAAGGATTGAAAGGGGGAGTAGCCAGCCGGAGGATGTCAATCAAGAAAAGATCAACATTTATCTGCCAACAGCTGATTACTTCAAAGCAAAATACCAGCTTGAAAACATTGAGGTGATTGTTCTTCTTATTGGAGCTCGTGGTGTGATTCCCAAGTTCTTTGAAAGCTTCAGGAAGACTTTTGAACTACCACAGACACTTACTGCTGACATCATAACTTCAGTTTTGAAACGCTCTTGCCAAATTCTGAGTCATCATATTCACTCTGTTTAATTTTTTTATTCACTTTATAATTCATTTATGTTTATTTTACTTTTCTTTCTACAAAATTTATGTAAACATTTAATATTGTAAAATTCATGTAGGAGAGTATACTGAGTCCTTCTGGGCTACCTCCAATGGGAGGCAGTTATTAAAATTAAAATGAAACAGAACTATAAATATAATTGATTTTGGATTACTAAAACTAATTTTTTATATTAATAGCACAGAGGAGAAAAAATAAAATCTGAGCATTATGTTATAAAAAAAGAGTAGTTAATATGATCTGTGTAGTATTACCCGCGA
The DNA here is from genome assembly GCF_040183065.1 of Periplaneta americana. Lineage (NCBI taxonomy): Eukaryota > Metazoa > Arthropoda > Insecta > Blattodea > Blattidae > Periplaneta > Periplaneta americana. Next base: position 175,019,749 of record NC_091128.1, read on the forward strand.
TAGAATACCCAAGTGCATAATTCTGATCACAGTTATCTGAAAGCCAAACACTTATATAAGTTCTGTTTTGTTTTTTAACATCTTCATGTACTTGCTTCTATGACATACATATTGAATAATTAATATGTTTCATGTTGTAGGTCGTCTGCTCAGACTTGCCTCTCCAAGAAATTGTACTTCCGTGACTCCTTCCTCCAAATCAAGCGAGCTGAAGTGCGTGAGAATTTAAATTTTAACAAGGGTAATTGTAACTGCAACCTTTTGTTATTCATTTCTTATTCTCATATCAAGCATAGGGGATACTTTTTAATACTGAAAGAATCTGTTCCAAAGATTTGATGAAAATAAGTGTTCCTAAATCGTACTCATTTTGCTTACTAGCTAAATAAATAAATAAAAAATAAAAGTGGTCATGAAATATTTGGAACGATTTCAGAATGGAATTTTTTTTTAGCTTCCCAAGACTACTTCGTGAGCAACGAACTGAATGATGGTCAAATCATGACTGTGTTGTCCTCTTGCAAGCCTGACTTCCAGAATCAAGCGAGGGCACTGATGAACGAGATTCTACTGAGAGACTGCAGAAAGTACACGTTACTCTGCCAGCACTTGGAAGCCACTTTGTCTGCTACATTTCCAGGCTGTAAGGCATATGCATTTGGCTCAACAGTCACCGGGCTGGCGTTCAAGGGCAGTGACCTAGATGTCTACATGTCCATGGGTGAGTGTCTCGCACTATACGAGATATGTTTGAAAAGTTCGTGGTCTGACACATAGACTGCATTGAAAACGTGTCAACAATGCCGTCATTGCTAGGAGCCATTTTACATTAGTTAATTTTCTGTTAACTGCATTTTGTGTAGTCTAATATTGAAGTTAGTGCATCGAACAGATTGGCAGAAATGAAAAATATGGAGCTTCGTGCTGTCATTAAATATTTCGTAAAAAAAAAAAATAAAAGAATGAATCCAACAGATATAAAAGCAGACATGGATGCTGCACTGGAGGATTCCACTCCAGCATTTTCGACTGTGAAAAAATGGGGGATACTATTTAAACATGGTCGAGAGAGTGTGTAAGATGACCCCAACATTGAACGTCCAATAATGGCAACAAGTGAAGTAATCACAGGAAAAAATCTAAGATACTGTGTTGAATGACTATTGACTGAAAGTGCGGGAAATTAACGAGGTTATGCGTATCTCAGCTGAACAGGTGCACCACATCTTAGTCAATGTCTTGGACATGTCCAAGGTCTCCGCAAGATGGGTTCCATGTTTAACACTAGAACAAAACGTATCTGATGTCAGATTTCGAGAAATTGGCTCAATTCGAGAGAAAATTTTTAGTTAGTTTGTGACCACTGATAAAACCTGAATCCACTAATACATACCAGAGACAAAACCAAAAAAAGCAGTCGAAGCAGCCTCCAAAGAAAGCAAAAGCTGTTCAAAGGGCTGGGAAATTCATGGCGTCCGTGTTGTGAGATTCTAAGAGGATAATCATGATTGACCATCTAGCAAGGGGGAGAACAACAACTGTAGAATATAATTAAAATCTTCTGCAGCAATTGAAAGGGAAAATTCGCGGGTATGGCCAAGAAGAAAGTGTTTTTTCACCACGATAGTGCACTTACACATCTGTAATCAGAGTTGCTAAACTACATGAACTATGGTTCGAATTGTTACCACATCCCCCTACTCACCAGATCTTGCACCCTCAGATTTCTTTCTTTTCCCAAAGCTCAAACCTCACTTGGCTTGGAAAAAATTTTCGTCAATTGAAGAGCTTATCGCAGCAGCAGAAGGCTTTTTGCAGACTTCGAGGAATGTGTGTATAAGATGGGTATAGCAGCATTACAGCACTAGTGGACCAAGTGTGTGACTTGCAAGGGGAATTATGTTGAGAAATAAGACTGTTTAGAATAATCCTAGTTTCATTTCTATGTCAGGCTATAAACTTTTCAAACAATGCTCATAGTCTTAGACTGACAATGTCAATTAAATTTATTAGTAGTCTGATATTTGAAGTTCTTATGTTATGATTTGTGTCACAGATGCAGTTAAGACAGTTATTCCACAAAAGGCAGACATGGTCATGTGGGCGAAAAGGTTGCTGTATCGCAATACCAACCTTTACAGCCACATAATCGCAATTCCCAAAGCCAAGACACCGATCGTAAAGCTGGTTCACATACCGACTGGACTGCGATGCGACCTGTCCTTCAGGAACGCTCTGGGCGTGCACAACAGCGCACTCATCCGTTACCTGATGTCCCTGGACACACGCCTGCGTCCACTGATCGTCATCATCAAGTATTGGGCGCGAAAAAACGAGCTGACAGGCCATGGCAAGATCAGCAACTACGCACTCACCATGCTTGTGCTGTTCTACTTGCAGCAGCTGGTGCCGTCCGTTATCCCGCCCGTCGCCAAACTGCAGGAGAACTGCGAGGACAACATTGTGATTGATGGCTGGGCATGCGACATCATATGCACACCATACTCCAATGCCAATACTTTATCTGTGCCTGAGCTGCTGCAAGGCTTCTTCAAGTTCTGTTACCAGTTCGACTATGGTATCAAGGTGATCTGCCCTCTAACAGGTGGTACTGTGCCCAAGTCGTCATTCCGATCACCAGACCTCTTGCCAGAAGTAATGTACCGCTACAAGCAGAATGAGGCTACCTTCAAAGTGGATAGTGATATGTGCATTCAGGACCCGTTCGAGCTGTGTCATAACCTCTCTGCTAGCATGACGTCACGGGCACTGCATAACTTTAAGAGTCACTGCTCGGCTGCTGCGGTAGCTTGTGAGAATCTCTTAGCGTCTCCGTCCCAAGAAGGGGACACGCCCCCCTTCCTATGGAAACTGTTCCACGAAAGCAGCAAGCCCTCTCCCGAACTGTCGTGGAGCAATGAGGTTGCATATGTCACGATCCTCTTGGGCAACTATGCCGCAACTGTGGATGGCGATGAGGACGTGGTGCGAAGGCAGTGGTACCAGGCAGTGCTGGACTTGCTCGTCGAGATATTGGAGAAGGTGCTGCGACTCGAGACCCGCGTGGAGGAGGCGGGGCGCAGCACCACTAAGGTGCAGAAGTTGGACGGACAGTCCGACACCACAGACAATGTGCGCATTATCCACTGTGCCGGTTACCACCACGTGTGGGAGGGGCGACGCAGTGCTGCCAAGAAGTTCAAGTTCCCTGATGGTATGGGAATGATGGAACGGGAATGCATGATCTCTGACTTGCTGATGGAGAAAGAGAAGGAACAGAACAAGGAGAAGAAGGCAGCACTCGTAACCTCCTTTGAGTGCGCCTTCCGGCCACGGCAGGAGCCCACGCGTGTGGTGTTAGAGTTTGGTGACAAGAAGTCGTACAAAAGTGACTTCAAGGTACTGGCAGCCTTACTGCAAGTGCGCCTGCCTGTATGGATTGAACAGTGCCTCAAGGAGCAGCAGAACAAAATTGTACCTGCAAAACAGTCGGATGTTTGATACTTATTTCCACACCAAGGAATTATAACAAACATTTCTGGTAAAATCTGACGTGAGACAAACTTACTGATATCATTTGTCTGGTTCCTTGCACCAAAACATTATTTGGTAACTAAATTCAGAGCAAAACTGGACAGAGTATCTATAACATTAGCAGCTGCAGAGTCAGAACAAAGAATGCAAGTACAAATCTGATCTATGGCAACAAAGTTTTCCAGTAAACGATGACACTATCTATAACTTAATTTTTTTTTCTCTCTATACGAGAGGAATAAGTTTGAAATTCACTGTGAAAATTAACACCAAGTCATAACAAATGCACTCAGTTATAATGTTAGTGTGAAAATTCATTAAAATACAATCATTAATGCTAAACATTAACATAAACTTGGATCATTAAGGCAACGCGCTACTGAGTTTACAGTTTCTAGTGTTTCTTCAAAATTTACATCAGTTAGATATTGATAAAATACATTTTCAAAATTTTTTTTCTAACTTTTATATTGGAAAATGTGAACTTTTTTAAATGTATTTAAAAATAATGTCTCTTTTTGGTAAACATTTATCTGGGCCTCACATAAAAATAATCAGTTTCCTGAATGTTTAAAATGAAGCTAAGACTCTTTGTAATGAAAAGGTGCATTGTTTTTTTTTCTTGTCAATATATTTCATTAGTAAAAAGTATTTACTATGAACATTTGCTTTTCAGCTTCACCATCTGATAAAAAATCCCAACCTTCTAAAAAATAACCATATGTTTACATGAATGCAGCATTTTATGCACAGACCTGTTGTGAATATGTGTGCGAAGTAGCTACTCAGGAGATACCTTATTTCTAAAAAGTTAAACTCTGATTTGCGGTAAAATCACTTCAGAGTTTATAATATGCATTCGGAATACTATTATATGGAACAAACTGAATTTCTAACTCGGAACAAAGATATCACGATGAAATATTCACTGCAGTATTCCTCAAGAAACCATAAATTTGTTGGTGCCATATTTAAAAAATGATCAAAACTGACCAAAACTCAGTAACGTGTCCCCTTAAAATTAATATGAACTTACTTAAATCCAAATAAAACATAAACAGAAGAGTAATCATGAACTTGATATTAAATTAAAATTAAATTTCTTCACTCTAATAAAAACATAAAGGAGGATATATGTAAACTTGTTCATTAAATTGATATGAAATTTCTTAAATTAAAATAAAGCATGAACATAAAATTAGGGATAAACTTGGCCATTAACTTAATATGAAATTTCTTCAATCAAATTAAACCATAAGTAAAAAGCAGTGTTAACAAAGTGAGGAAACAGGAAGTTACTTTCATCTCCTGAAGGTTCATGATGTCTTTCTATAACAACTGTTGTGATTGTCTGTTAATCTGGAAGACTTGCAAGAGGCTGCTGATCTTATGTTCTGACTGTTAAATTTTTTTTTGTTTTGACACTGTTTTTGTAGTTGATTTCCATTATCAACCTCAGTGTTAAAGGAACCTATACTCAGATTTAAAGTAATGCAAGTGTTTTCACCCTGGTCTGCCTCCTTTTGTAATTATAATGGGGACAGGTGAACTGCAAGACACAGAGGACTGAATGGAAACGCACTGGATGTCTTGCTGTTAAACTTGTGTTTAGTCTGGTAGAAGATGGACATAGAAAGTTAACGAACTTCCTAAAATATTGATTTTGAATTTCACTTCGAAATAAGGGTTCCCAGCTTTGGGTCAGTGCATTCCAGGACAACTTATACGAGGCATAGGGGGGGGGGGGGGAAAGTTCTTGAACTGAAAGCAGCAATTTAAGAGCAATTTGCACAGCTTTTGTGAGGAAATAATCTATTTTAATGAAGTACATCCCATCACAATTAATTGATAATATGACCATTGCAATTTAATATATTGGTTATTTTAGCTTACATATAATCACTTCACAAATTTTAAGTGAAACTAATTTATCCATTTATTTGTCACGATCGGTAAACAGCAAATTAAGATTTAATGTATCAACAGATGTAAACATCAACATTTGGTAACTTTTAGATGACATTGACGCTAGTGCTGGTAGGCATTGCAGTTGAATTTTTAAACAGGCATTTATCTTGAGATTTGACTTCCTTTATTAGATTAGGTCTACTCTTAACATAATTATAAAACTAAATGACATGTTGAAATTTAGTTTCACCTTGATTTCTGCCTTCAGATGATTATTTATCACTTACTCTGTTTATGGTGTCTGTGGACTAAAACTAAAAACTCTCTCACATTAGGCCTAAACATTGAAAACAGGTGGTGATAAAATAAAGTAAAATAAACTAGACTAGATTAAAAAAATGTATACTTTTTTCTTCTACAGCATCTTCATGATAGATATCTTAATGCAACTCACCCACATGAATATTTAACTGAAGATCATTAATCAAAATTTCTATGTCATTCCATGTGGGTAAAGTTCTTGAAGACAAACCAGACATAAAAAAACTCACAATTCAAAATTATACTTATTTGAAAGATTCTGTAGCTTTGTCAAAAGAAAAAGATATACTAGACTCAGACATCATTACTAATGCTCAAAAGCATCACTAATCGGAAATTATTCTAATTCTGGGATTTGTGTCATCTCATTGAAGTAAAAAATTCCTCCAGGAACATGGCATACAATACCCAGTTAATCCCACTGAATCCTCGACTGTTGGGAACCCTGTTCGAAATTGTTGTAGCATTAAGTTGCCTTTGTGTAAGTATTAATTTCCCACATGTTAATTTATTTACTTTCAAAGTAATTGAAAATCTAATATTTCCATAGCTACCTTATTGTACCTTTGTTGGTGGACTATTTATTAAATAAGGTTTTATGAGCTCCGAATTGTTGTGAGATTGACATCTCATAAAAAGAAGTCCTACTTGGGAAAAGTCTAGTCACTGCTGTTGCTTTCTTCAACGAAGTATTTTGAAATCAAATATATTTCCTTAGTCCTCTGTATGCAAGTAAGCAATGACAGCACAGGGAATAAAAGGAATACCAACATATTATTGAGTGTATACAAGAGATTAATAAAGTATTCTTATTTAAAATTTGGTGTAAAAAGTAATTTAAATGTGAATTGCGTGTATTTTTCTAGTTCTTTTGGATCTTTCAAAAGAAAGATATTCAGAAGAATTTATGGCCTAGTAAACAACAAAGAAATGTGAAGAATGAGATGTGGTCATAAGCTACACCCTTAAAATGGTAGGCTATGTCGCTCCGGTCTAAGCTGTACCGGGTAGAAGTCGGGATGGTACCCGCTGTAGGCGGTGTCTCAGCGAGATTGAAACTCTTCCCCATATCCTTGGCTTCTGCCCCTATAGAGAGGCCCTTCGCAACATCTGACACCATGCTGTCCATTCTATGCTGGCCGAGGCACTGAAGGAAGTAGGGTTTACAGTCCATCAAGAGGTGCAGGGACTAGCCACACAAAGAAGTGTTCGGTGAATTGATATCGTTGCCATTAGGAACAACTCGGCATACATTCTCGATCCCACCATCAGATTTGAGACACATGCAGATCAACCGCATGAGGTGGACAGTGAAAAGAAACTGATCTATGAACCAACAATCCCATTCTATAAAGATAAATATAGCCTTTCCCACATTGATGTAATAGGTCTGATGGTGGGAGCACGAGGTACCATACCCTCCTTCTTTGCCAACAAATGTAAAAACCTGGGGCTAACACACAGCATTGTGCTGGAAATAGCCATTAGTGCCCTCAAAGGATCGGTTCAGATATTGAGAAATCATTTGTATGGGAGTGATAATCGAAATTTCAAGTTATCTTAACCGATGGCTGTTGATTGGTTTAGATATCAATGCCAATAAATCCGTACTATTATTTTTCTCGCGTATATGGCATTTAAATCATTCTGACCTATCTGGTGATATTGTTTTCCCTTTCTTAACTGTAAATGAGCACAAACGCTACTTAGGTGTAAATTTTTCTGACATTTTGTATATTCGATTCCCTAACTGTTTCAAATGTATATCATTTTACCTTTTAGGTGTGTTTCCAAATTATATGTAATACACTTTGTCAAATCTGGCAACCTTTTCATAAGGGAAGCTAAATTTATTTTTATTTATATATTAAATAAAGCCAATGAAGCCTCCGCAAGAATAAGATTGCAGGATATTTACTTAGGATGAATGATAGAGAAATACCGAAAAGGCTTTTATTCAATGAAGCTACAGAAAACGTGGGAGACCAAAACAAGGTGGCTGGATTTTGTGAATTTGGGGAAGAATGTTGCAGATGTCAAGGCCCACCTTGGGCTCTAGTTGTTAAACGAGAAAGACTGTCTATGGCGCGACATTACAGTCTTAGTCATAACTAGACATCGGATTTTTAGGCACTAAAAAGTGCAGTTTTAGGCGCCTAAAATAAGCTCAAAATTTGTAAAATTAGGTTCTATTTTAATGAAAATAGGCATTTTAGGCACATCAAGATATCATACTTATTTCTTTCACTGAAATTTTTAGTTATACACTAAAATACGCACAAAAAAGTATGTTTAAACATTAAAAAAGAATACTATATTATATTTATAAACAGAGCTGCACAAATTTAATATATTGAAACTAATGAAATAATGATTATTGATATCAAGATTACTCATTTTAAGTTATTGAAATTCAGTTCCATGCTCAGACTTTATTATAATTATCTGCACAGTACACCACCAGAATTTTTTCTAAATTCTCCACAGTTAACCTTTGCCTTTTGTCACTGAGAATCATTTTGAAAGCAGAAAAACTTCTTTCAACCGAAACTGATGTGAGAGGCGCAAATTTTAAATTAGGTACAATAGAAACATCAATACTTACTGGAACATTTACACTTTCCCCCGATATCACTCTTGATACTTTTTCCGACAATGAAAATCCTACATTCTTATTTAATACGTTATCCCACTTATTTTTAACTTTTTTCACAGTTTCGCCCAAAGCAGAATGTATGTTCACTTGAGCTTCCTTTACTATTGCTATTTGGCTACAAAGAGATTGTTTTTCACGTTCTAATTGTTCAATGCTTGCAGGTATGAAAGAAAAGTTTGATGTTATGTAGGCAATATCGTTTTTCACTCGTGAGTCATTCAGACAATCTTTCACTGCTTTCACACACGCTGCACTATCAGTTTCAGGTAATTTATCAATAACTGTGACCACTTCTTTAAAATACTTAGAATAATACACCACTGACTGAATCCAGGTTCCCCATCGTGTAACAACCGGCAGAGATGGGAGTGGGATATCTGGAAAGTTCTCTCTGAATATTGAAATCCTGGATGGGGCTTTACAAAAACGAATTGACAAGAGGAAATTCATTCCGGATTGTTTCAGAAACCCTGTGAAGGACATGTGCTAGACAGGTTACATGCGTGAGGTTAGGATAAAATGTTTTAAGAAGTGGAGCTGCAGCAACCATGTATGAGGCAGCATCAGTACAAAACAACAGAACTTTAGAATCGTCTATATTACCCGAGTATAAAGACTGTAGGCCTTTATTTACAAAATAAGCAATGGCTTGGCTATTCACTTTCGAAAGTTCCTTAACACATACGAGGTGTGGAATCGAAGGCCCATCAGGACTAAGTTTTCCTACTACCATATTTGCTATATACCTATTCATAGGATCTGAGGTTTCATCCACAGAGACCCATATGTAGGAATCACCTATATCCTCCCGAATGGAAGCTAAAGTTTCATTGTATATTCTGTCTAAGTAATTTTTTCTTAGGGTCGACTCAGATGGGATATTTTGTTTGCAGTATTTTTGTAAAAACTGTTTTAAAACCGGATTTTCAATTGCATTCCAGGGAATGTTAGCAGCAACAAACGCTCTGGTTAAATCAGCATAGAAATTGCTGCTGAGATTGGATGAAGTAGGCTGTGTTAGTAAAGTTTGTTGCAGTTGATTTTTTTGCTGAGCTTTAGCCTTATGAGCCGCTCCTTGCACATGCTGCTTTAGGTGGCACTTCTAAAAAAGTAAAGTAAACTGAATTAAAATAAAATCCTAATTGTTGTATTGCCGTATTTCTATCACAAAGTTAGTGGGTTCGAACAATCAAAATTTTAATGACCTGCAAATACTTTAACTATCGGAATTTAAAAGGTTAAAGTGTAGTGGTCTTAAAAAGAATTATACCTCAGGATAGCTCAGTCAATGTATAAATATTATAGGCCTGCTCATTAAAATTAATAGAATTTATATATTTCAACTATTGTTACATACCTGTTTGCTACAAATCTTGCAGAATATTATTTTTCCATCATAAGTGAATTCTGAATATTCTGTTAGCCATTGCCGGATCAATGTAGATTTTGCACTTATATTTTTCGGCATTATCGCGTTAAACTTCACAGGAAAACGTCCTACCGCTCAAAACTTCTCAACACAAATAAGGTGAGGGAAAGAGCAACTGTTAACGAGCATTCAAATGAACCGTTGTTATTGAGATTCAATTGGACAAAAATACAAAGTTCCACTTATTGTTGCATTTCCTGGTAGTGTTAACACTAGGAGGGCCATTCTTTTAAATATTTTGTAATGGTTTACCCTACTAATTCGCAGTTTTACGACTTTTCATAAATATTTCAAAAACACTCTTTCTCCAAAAATTGTGATTTTATGACACTCTGAAGGGCAGTACAGCTAATCGGTTTCAGACCGAAAACAGTCATTTTTATAGTATAGTATATCTCTGAATCGGTAGCAGCACATGTTGTAATTGTTGCCTGCTTCAAAACTAAGGTTGGTTCTTTGTCGGCATTTATGCCTCCAAACATGTTAAATTCGGTGAAATCTATTGCGAGTGTCGTGAGATTCAAAACATTTTGTTTCCTTTATCAATGGTTTCATGGCCGGTGTGAAGCAAACTTTCCACTTTTTAAATGCCTTAAATTTCGCAGTGAATGCATGTATAAATTATAAAAAGTAAGAGTAAAATGCGAAACTTTACAGTGAGTTAGGCATTTTTAGGCGAATATTAACAAATTAGGCTCTAATAACCATTTTAGGGTACTATAAAACTCTTTGAATACCTTTCAATTTCCATGAAACACAAATATTAATAATTACTTTTACTTTCCTCCTAAAGAAACAAAATAGGCATTTGCCCTAGAATCCGATGTCTGGTCATAACATGGCCAACATTGAACAAGTTTATATTGCACGTTTAACAGGCGTTTAATATAGCAATTCCTTTTTTTTTTTTTTTTTTTTTTTTTTTTTTTTTTTTTTTGAACATGTATTTACAGGGGTCGTTCCGTAATGAACTATACTGTATTTTTTTACACTCACCCAGAACTTCTATGCCTAAACAGATACACCCACTATCTCAATATAATCTCCATTAAGCTGTACACACTTGCGCCACCGATATGGCAACTAGGCCCTCCCCGGAACCATGTTTTCGGAGTTTGTCTCATCCACATCAGGACAGCTGCTTTCAGTTCCTGGAAGTCTGCAAAATGAAGTCAGTGCAGAGGTTTCTTCAAAGCTCAGAATAGGTGGTTATCAGGAGAATACGGTGGATGTGGCAGCACCTGGAACCTCATCTCAGCGATGGCAGTTGTGGTTGCCTGGACAAGTGTTGTCACGTTGCAGGAGCACACCTTTCGCCCATTTTCCGGGCTGTTTCTTTTGAATTGCATGGCACAAGCTCCTAAGGATCTCCACATACTCCGTGCTGTTAATGGTGATCCCTAGTTCGAGCCAGTCAATGAGGATGATTCCATCATTGTCCCAAAAACTGAGGCCATGTGTTCGCCTACTGATGATGCTGTTCTGAACTTCTTTGGCATAGGGGTGCCTTTATGCTTCCACTGCAATGTCGTTTTCATGGCTGTCATCCATTGAAACGCCAGCTTTGATGTCTGGCCTCATATCTTGACTCGTTGAACAGCTCCGTCTGGGTCCCGCATCATACGAAGTACAAGGGATTGCCTCATGTGTAGCTTTAGTTGACACATTGGTATCTTGTTCGTTTTTGTTGCTACCACTCCTATCTCCATCTGACTTTTTCCATTTCAAATTAACTGTAAAAAATACCGTATTGCAAAAGTTAAAACAAACATATTGCAATGACCAGTACATTCCATGAGGATATATGAAAACAATTCCTGAATAGTTTCATTAACCATAATAGCTTGTTAGCTTCGATCTTTAAATTTTTTTATACTATACAGTGAAACTTCCCTTAACGGACACTTCCCAATAGCAGGCATTTTAAAATTCCCCTGCAAAATAACATTGGCCCTTATGATAAAATTCTTCCAAATAGCGGACATTCTCAATAACGGACGCAGACACTGAAATGTATCTCCCAACAACAATTAAAACTTCCAAATAATGGACAGCGTGAAAGAAAAAAAAGAAAAAGAAGGTTGTAAATTAAACGGAATCCTTTGCAACAATCATTATCGTGTATTTGAACGTTCTTGTACTTTATTGAAGGTAAGCAGCACAGTTGTTAGTTGTGATACTGTACGTGAGCAGTCAGTACTTTCTTAGTTTGTCAAGTTGAGTGTTCGGAAGTACAGTCACATTAAAAATGTCACAAAAAGAGAAAGTGGATATTGTAAAAGGTAATCTTTTGGCGAATCCTCATCCTCGCTACATCTCGCCAAAAAATTGTAGAATCTTGTCAAGTTTTGACTTGTTCCACATCTTAAAGCTTCATTGCTAATGTAACATCTATGGAATAAAATAAATGAAATGTCAATCAGGTGGGACTACATCACAAATGTCATACACGTTACTAGAAGAGTTCCAAATACTTCGCTTGTGGAGCAGCTTTCCAGAGTATTTCAGTATTTAAGTGTATATTCCAGCATTCTTTAGTTCAATATAATAATAAAAAACAGATTTTTAGTTATAAACTTTTTTTTTCGTAAGTTCTTCATTTTTTGTTTTTTCGTTATTCATTTGTTGGGGGGGGGGGGCAGCGTCCCCTGACGACGCTCTTTTCCTCATGATAGAGCACACTGCACATAGCGCGAAAGACCTGTTGCGCAAATTTGTATTGTATTGCCAATGTTGTATGTGTAGGAATGGAGTCCATTTCAAGAAGACTAATATAGCCCTCGCGAGAATATTATTTTGGTATTTGGAATCTGAATTTCATTGTTACAAGTCAAAATATTACTACATATTGGAAGAAAATGCGACAATTATATCCTTTTATGCATATGACGATCAGTGATGAAACTTAAAATATTATACATTATTTTTCCAATCGTAGGAGACCCAGCCACAATATACAGTATTTATTTGTCTATGATACAGATACACTGTGACCCAGGATTTGCGTCGTCATACCCACGGCCACAGTCTAATAGATAGTCACGCAACTCATACGTATAAAATATGCCAACATTTGACAGCTGGCGCGACAGTAGCCCTCTAGCGGCAGGCAAGTTAAAAGTGTGCACACGACATATGATAACACATCATAAAACGAGTTTTGCGTAATTTATTTTATATGTTTATGCTATACAATAAGTGTATATGGTTCTAATTAATTCTACTTTAGAATCCTGGAAGAATTTCACACGCAGTTAATCTACAAGTTTCAGAAACTGGGAATAAACGTAATTCTTTCTGCTCCTTACAACTGAATCATGGCCCTGATCGCGTATCATGGTTTGAAATAATATAATTGTTTGTACGTGGACGGTTAATTCAATTCATTCCTAAATATATTTATGAATCATTGGAACTTTGTATTTCCTGTGAGAAGAGTAAAAATTAGTATCTTCAAAATTGTAGGGCATATCTCGTAGGGTACATCGCGTGGTGAACGCCTCTCCCTATTTCCTGAGAAATTATCGATTTTGCATATCGCAAATTGGGGTAAACTCGGCCGCTGAAGTAAACTTGAAAATAAAGAAAAGGGGAGGATTTAAATGTTAATATGAAGTTCATTATTTTTCCATTTCTTAAGAACCGGTATTTTCTTTATTATTTTGAGTCACAAATAGTGATGATGTTATGGTTTAAATTTTTATGGTAATTTTACCGCTTTTTACATTACATTTCCAGTTTTCACACATAATGCCTAATTTTAACTTATCCTACCTATATAATACGTAATTTACATGCACTTACTGTTAATATGACGTAGGTGAGAACAAATAAATGAACACACAATTTTGTTGAACAAATTGTAACTTCAATTAACTCAGAAAATGTAGGCCTAATTTTATTTTCAGAGCAGAAGTGGTGTAAGTCAAAAATGGGTAATAAGGGGTTAAAGTAAACATTCTGCAAAATAGAGCGCAAAGTGGCAGTTAATATTGAATATATTTAAACTATTAATTGTCAGTGAATAGCACGAAGGATATATTAATTGCTACTTTGTGCTGTATTTTACAGAATTTTTACTTTAAACCTCATTACCTGATTTTGACTTACATCACTTCTGCACTGAACGGCTCAAATAATCACTGGGAATGTAAAATCAACACCAATAACAGTCATGCAAATTATTACAGAAAAGATTGCTTTTTATATCAAATTTAAAAAGGCTCTTTTATTTCTTGAGAACTTAATAAGTCTGGCACATGAATCTACACCAACACATCAGAAATTTATCGACACAGTCTGGATTTATTCAAGAAGTGAATATTTTCCAAAAGGATTACTATACTCCATGAATGCTTGCAAAATTATCACCATGATACCTACTTGAATGCTATATAACATTCTTGAAAAATATAAAGAAAAAAAACACGAATACAAAAATTATGAAATTACTTGCATTAAAAACTGTAGATATATTATCCAAAATCGGAATGGTTACACATTTACACATATGATCTCTGCAAAAAAATAATATACTGTAACAGGTATTTACTTTGTTTTTATTTAAACTGTCCTTCCTGACATACAAATAAGTAACTGATAAGTAATAAACGTTTTATAGAACACAATACGTAGGCTACCTACAACGTGGATTATTGGTTATGACTGAGTTATGATTTTCTCTTGGTCTTTAGAGAATCTGAAGAACGACAAATTCGGAGATTTAAACTTTTTGTTACTGCAATTTTCGTCATTGCACACATTGCCTTTATTCCGACGCATGATTAAAACGTTATTATAACATCTCGCATCCCTTTAAAGCACGTGCTGGCTGTATCAACCCTATGACCAGTGCCTTGCCTGCCGCTTGGGCGCTAGTGTCGCGAATGTTGGCAAAAAAAGTGTTGAAGTTGCGCGACTGTAAGTATTAGACTGTGCCCACGGCGGTGATCATACCACGCTACAAATTATTGTAGTTCTGAACTCGGCCGCTAGACACACACGTACACATATGGTAATTCAGCTGATGACCAGACGGGACAAAGCGTGACCACAATCTACTATATTAGTCACGAAGCTTAAGTTTTTAGGGTGCTGGAAACAATAGACTGTGACGGTACTATTTTGCATTGCAATGAGGCGATATTAGCGATCCTAGTGGTAAGCAACTACCTAATGTTTGCATATTTACTATGTAATGAGCTTCGCGACTGCATATATTAGACTGTGGCGTGACCACACATTTTCGGTAATCGCAATTAGCGACATAGTCTGTCGCTTTTATGAAATAGCTTTGTTGTCGCACTGGGCCTATAGTTTCTTTTGTAATTCAGCGCAAATTCATCGGACTTTTTCATTATGAATGTATGAGATGCAGAGTGCACGCTTTTTAATTCACTGATGGTCTCGGTAACTTTTTTTTAAGTCGTTCCTAAATTCAGCTTGATTTTATCGTTGCCAGTAGAAATCTGTTTTTAAATTCATATGTTAAGTTCACCGATGCTGTTCGGTGATCTCTTTTGTAGAAGAATGATTTTTTTTTTTTATTTGCGTATGCGCGTGAATGTGACAATGTTGTGAAGGGTTGTGAAGGATGGCAATTGGCAACATTGGAAATAGTAGAAATATAAAATGGCGGTGAAGTGGTAATGGTGTTGTGTTTCATAAGTTCCGAGTATTACTAAAATTTTGCGGAATAAATTATATCAGCATATGGTCGCATATATATTGTGAGTATAGGATTGTATAAATGCAGTCGATAAACATGTGTGGCTTCTTTATATTTTACGGAAAGGAGATGTGATATGAATCTGCAGAATTTTGTTAATTAGGAGGGCTGGCCAAGAGTCGAGAAGCGGTATGATTTTATGATACCGGATATCGCTTATGTTAATGCGTAGGAGAGAACAGAAGGGAAGGGGTCAGAATTTTAGAAGTATTTGAAGATTATTTATCATAGAACAGATGTGTATAGAATGTACCTCGCTGATCACGAAAATTTGTACAGATTATTCTTACAATAATTACATTTTCCATTTTGCTTTAACGACACTTTGTAAAATTTCCGTAATTATTTACTTCAACGGCACCGTGTGTTTACTGTATTTGATTTCCGTAATTATTTACTTCAACGGCACCGTGTGTTTACTGTATTTGATTTCCGTAATTATTTACTTCAACGGCACCATGTGTTTACTGTATTTGGCACGTAGGCTATTCGTAGTAGCGTCTGATCGTGGGGATTGTGTCGCACTATATTTTATACCTTCCGCCGGCGTGTATTTCGAAATATAGGTCAGGTTATGTCAAATGAGGGGATAGATATTATAGGGCCGTGTTTAATAGCGAGCTGGACTCCATAGTCCAGATCGTTGCTTACGATCCTGATTATGGCGTAATCGCTATAAGCGAGATGTATTCACAATAATCTACAATACTTGATACTAGCGTACAAGAAAGCATTTTCTCTATATCTGCAGCACAAGTATATTAGAATTTCGATACGGAGAACAAGACTACGGTCTATGGATGTAGTGGCAAATCTTTATTTAACATTATAAGCTCATTGCCAAGTGTTGTGTACTGCACACTTCCTTACGACGTTATTGAACTTAAGCAACTTAAAATACAAATGTAGACATAGACTATCCAAGTTGAATATTGTGTGAATCAGCAGTAAAGCTTAAATGCAGTTTTTTACATTCTGGAAAATTATATACAGGTATATGTATATATATATATATATATATATATATATATATATATATATATATATATATATATATATATATAGTCGCCCTGGGTAGCGTAATTGGTATAGCGCTAGCCTTCTATGCTCGAGGTTGCAGGTTCGATCCCGGCCTAGCTCGATGACATTTATTAAGTGTGTTTAAATGCGACAGGCTCACGTCAGTAGATTTACTGGTATGTAAAAGAACTCCTGCGGGACAAAATTCTGGCACACCAGCGACGCTGATATAACCTCTGCAGTTGCGAGCGTCGTTAAATAAACAATAATTTAAAATTTCATATATATATATATATTTTTTTTTTTTCTGCCCATTTCCAGGTCTTTAAGTGCAAACCCAGCAATCTCAAATCTTCACTACTTTCTGCGTTCCTCTTAGCCTCTGCATATGATCCATGTGTCTTAATGTTTTCTATCATCTGATATCTTCTTCTGCCTCGAACTTTTCTTCCGTTCACTATTCCTTCCAGTGCATCCTTTAGTAGGCAGTTTCTTCTTAGTGACCCAGCCAATTCCTTTTTCTCTTCCTGATCAGTTTCAGCATTATTCTTTCTTCACTCAGTCTTTTCACCACAGCTTCATTTATTATTCTGTATGTCTATGTCACACGCTCCATTGTTCTCCATATCCGTATTTCAAATGCTTTTAGTCTCTTCTCTTCACTTCATCGTAATGTCCATGTTTTTGTTTCATACAATGCTACACTCCACACAAAGCACTTCACTAATCCCTTCTTAGTTCTTTTTTTAAGAGGTCCACAGAAGATACTCATTTTTCTATTACAACTTTTTTTGCCATTGCTATCCTCTGTTGACTTCCTGATAACAGCTCATATTACTGCTTATAGTACACCCAAGTATTTATGTACAACAGTGTAACTTGTACATAAATATTACGCTCACGTAAAACCATGTGCTTTTCTCTCCAAAGGCATAGCTAAGACAGAGTTATCACTAGCACTAGTATTCCACTACCACCACCGCCATCATCACTACCACTTCAATCATCTCCACTTACTCGAATTGTAATTAATCTTTTCCACTTTCACATCATGGAATTCATTATATTTTATTTTCTTGCCATTTATCTATGTCTTTATGCTCATAGTATCACTATATGCTACTAGACCTGAAGATGCCATTGATTGACGAAAGCGCTTGTCACATTTGATTGTGTAATGACCTAGTGTAACTTTTGTATTAATCTTAGGTTAATAAGACAGCTGTTATTGAAGGATTATTATACTTATTTCATTTATGTGCTAACTTGTCGGACCAATATGCCTCTTAAATTCTGTAAAATTGTATCAGCTTTTGTTTCTGGCTAAGTGGAAGAGAAGGCCTGATGGCCTTAACCTCGCTAGAATATTATTATTATTTTATTATTATTAACTTATTATTATTACTATTACTACTACTACTACTACTACTACTACTACTACTACTACTACTATTATTATTATTATTATTATTATTATTATTATTATTATTATTATTATAGAATAAGTGGGTCTGGGGGCGAAAATTAATTGAATTATATTTTTTTTTGTTACCAAGTGTTCCTTTTATATGAAGAATCCACTGCGAGAATGATGGATATCATTTGGAATACATTTTGCAGGAGAAGCAATTGAAAGTTTGAAATGCTTAGCGCTCAAAGCTTAACTGTGATTTTCCGATCATTACTGGACAATGCCTATCAGTGTTAATGCCATATAACTCTCAATGTACATTCTATATGTCTGAAGCTATGCATTGACAGTCTTGGTTCATTTTCGACAAGAAAGTGACATCCATCATTCTTGCAATGGACTCTTCATATGTAATTTGAAGTAAGTTATGAATGTGAAAATGCAGAAATTTTGTTGAAAAAATCAGGCATTTACTAATTCTGTACATAAATGTATGTTTGTCTGTGTCCTATGTGGAACTTCAAATTTTAACTTGAAGACATTCCCTTTGTGAGATTCTTTTTAAAGTTGGTTATTTAGCGTCGGTGGGATTGGTGATAGCGAGATGGTATTTGGCGAGATGAGGAAAAAACCGAACCAGGTAATCAGCCCAAGCGGGAATTGAACCCATGCCCGAGCGCAACTTGAGATCGGCAGGCAAGTGCCTTAACCGACTGAGCCACGCTGGTGGCTCCTTTGTGAGATAGGTTTTATGGTATTATATCGACAGTTTTCTGAGATAGATTTTATGGTACCTAGTATTAAAGCAGCAGTTTTTATGCAATAGTTATTTTTAATAAAAAAAGAAGTAAATGTACTCATCCATTAAACACAACTAAAGTGACTCTGGCTGTCCTTAAAGAACTTAGAATGGCTTCTTACTAGAATCGAACGAAAAAGTGACTGTAATATAACCTAGCTATTCCGTCTTCTAAGTTATAACCATCCAACCTTGTAACAGTCCTTGGCTTTCTGTCACTTACTTAGCTATTCCCTCATCTGATCCACTCTAACCTTGTCACAATATTCACTTCTGCGGCTTAGTTATTGGTGCATGTGAATTGAAGTCATTTATTATATGCAAGAAGGATGTATCTGGGTGAAAATGTAGTAATCTTTGGCCAGGCCATCTTCCCACAATAGTGGTCCAGGGTAGTATGTTCCCTGGACCTCTGTTGCAGTAAGATGGCTTGGCCTATGGTCACTATATAATTACCCATATCTATATTACCACAGAATAGTTTCACAGCTGTATTTAGTGACAGATTTTTAAGGCCCTGACTTCGCCTATGGCTTTCTCCTTTACATGTTTGGTAAAAGTTGTGTCTGTGGATTGAAGAATTTTACTCAATACTTGTAAGAACTTGTGATAAATATTGTTCCTCCCTTATAATGCTACTCATTACTCTGTCTTACTTTCTGAAAACTATTTTTATCTTCATAACATTTGCTAACAAATATGTACTGTGATACATTTAAACAACAGTTTTGTGGAAAATGAATGTAATTGTGATTTTTTTTTCTTTCAGATAAGACGCCATTATGACATCTACACCGCCAAAGGAAAAGAGCACAAAGCCAAGCGATAGCGTGATTGGGGACATCGATGAACCACCTGATGGCTTCTTTGAGGAGTTACTGGAAAGCTTAGCAGTGGTGGACACTTGGGATCCAGATATCGACGACAGTGAGGGGGTTGACCATCGGGAAGCAAGGAAAGCGTCTTCAAAGAAGTTAGAGACTAAAGATAGAAGTGAGAGAAAAAAAAACGATTATAGGAGGAGGAGAGAGAGGAATAGCAAAGAGAGAGAAAGTAGGAGAGAGAGAGACAACAAAGAGAGAGAGAGTAGGAGAGAGAAGAAGGATATTCATATATCCACTCACAGAAGAGAGCAAACTAGAAGCAGCAGAGACAGAAATGGGAAGAGTGTTTCGAGGACTGTTGGTGCCAGGAGAGAAAGGGATAGAAGAGAAAAAGATAAGAAAGAGGGGAGCAGCAGAGACAAGAAAGACAAAGAAAATGCAGGTAAAGACAGAGATAGGAGTGTAGAGAACAGGATCACTCGCAAGCAGCCCAACCGTTACACCAGGGGCAGGAGCAGGGAACGCAGAAGTGATAGACGGAAGTCAGAACAGGAGAAGAAAGCTGCAGAACCTGTGTCAGAGGAAAAGAATGACAGCAGCAAAAAGGAAATTGATGAAGCAGTCATCAAAAATGCCAGACCGCTAAGCAGTCCGAAGCTGGATACTTGCATAAAGGAATTAGACGACCTCCTGCCACCAGGAACAGAGGACGAGTTCATACTGCCTATGAAGACTGAGGAGAAGAAGGAGGATAGGACTCAAAGTGAGCTGGCAGAACCCTCAGACATGCAGTTGGAGGATGGTAGTAAGAAAACGACGAAGCTTCTGAGGGTTTTGTCTGAAGAGCGCAAGACAAGTCCTCTGAGAATAATAAAGAGAGAGATAGAATCTCCTCTGAGAATAATAAAGAGGGAGATAGAATCTCCACACAGGGACAGGTGGGCGAAGCGGACTCGTAGATCTGTGTCCAGGAGCAAAGAGAAGCAGCCAGAAGGTGTTGTTACGAGGAAAAGAAGTAGGGATAGGCAAAGTAGACTTTCACTGAGCCAAGAGAGGCGAGATGGACTGCCACTGAAACGAGAGAGACAAGACAGGCAACACAGACTGCCACTGATTCAAGAGAGGCGAGATAGACTATCGCTGAGCCAAGAGAGGCGAGACAGACGAGATAGACTGTCTCCGAGCCGAGACAGGCGAGATAGACTGTCTCTGAGCCAAGAGAGGCGAGACAGGCGAGATAGACCGTCTCTGAGCCCAGAGAGGCGAGACAGGCGAGATAGACTGTCTCCGAGCCGAGACAGGCGAGATAGACCGTCTCTGAGCCCAGAGAGGCGAGACAGGCGAGATAGACTGTCTCCAAGCCGAGACAGGCGAGATAGACTGTCTCCGAGCCGAGACAGGCGAGATAGACTGTCTCCGAGCCGAGACAGGCGAGATAGACTGTCTCTGAGCCCAGAGAGGCGAGACAGGCGAGATAGACTGTCTCCAAGCCGAGACAGGCGAGATAGACTGTCTCTGAGCCAAGAGAGGCGATACAGGCGAGATAGACTGTCTCTGAGCCAAGAGAGGGAAGACAGGCGAGATAGACCGTCTCTGAGCCCAGAGAGGCGATACAGACGAGATAGACTGTCTCTGAGCCAAGAGAGGGAAGACAGGCGAGTTAGACTGTCTCTGAGCCAAGAGAGGGAAGTCAGGCGAGTTAGACTGTCTCTGAGCCAAGAAAGGGAAGACAGGCGAGTTAGACTGTCTCTGAGCCCAGAGAGGCGAGTCAGGCGAGATAGATTATCGCTGAGCCAAGAGAAGCAAGGTAGACTGTCGAGCCCAGAGAGGCGAGTCAGGCGAGATAGATTATCTCTGAGCCAGGAGAAGCAAGGTAGACTGTCGCTGAGCCCAGAGAGGCGAGTCAGGCGAAATAGACTATCACTGAGCCCAGAGAGGCGAGTCAGGCGAGATAGACTGTCGCTGAGCCCAGAGAGGCGTGTCAGGCGAGATAGACTGTCGCTGAGCCCAGAGAGGCGAGAACCTCACAATGACTACAAATACAAAAGCCAGCGATCTCCAGGTTATGAAAACCAGAGAAGACGTAGCTACAGCAGGGATCTGTCGCCTATATCACCAGACCAGGAGGATTGGACGTCGTCTACCAGCAGCGAGCGCAGGAGGAGATCCCTCTCACGTGACTTGTCCCTCTCACTTGACAGCAGGTCACTTGAGTCGCTCTCATCACTCTCAGATGAATCCTACTACAAGAGGCCACCCAAGAGGAAGCGTTCACCATTTTGGAAAGAGATTGAACGAAAGTTTGCAAGTGATTTGAGCAGATCTTACTACCCTGCACAGACAGACTACTCCTTCCGTGCAGCATATCAAGAGGTACAGACAACTAAAACATTCTCTGTCTCATATCTTATTCCTCACTGAATATACAGTCCAATCTGAACACAACAGTTTTCTGGGGAAGCTATTGTTGTGTTGAAGGGTTATGAAATAACTTTTATCTACTAATGTTGCAAAAGAAGAACTTCAGTTGACATTTTTACATTGCAAACCTTTGACTGTATTGTCCTATAGCAAGTCACTGCCATGAACATGAACATCATGATTATATTATAAAAATTCCAATTAAAATGGCAACTTTCTCACATAGGAATTATCTCGCTGAATACAATTCGTGCTTGATATTTTCTCTGATTATTTAATTGAACTTCTAAACTCATGTATGTTGTAATAAGATAATTTTTTCTCGACCTTTGACTACATGACTACATATATTCGTTAAGCTCAGTTAATTTATCAAGAAACTATCAGCACTTGTATTATAGAAGAAAATTTGCTTGCATGTACAGTTTTTGCATGTGAACAACATACTCTAAAATCTTTATATGCCTATAGAATGTATAGTTCATTTTTTTTTAATAATATTGTTTTGATAATCCATGTTGAATCTTCCATACACTATTTTTAACACTTGAATATAAATAATTGATTAATTACTGAGTAGGCTCTGAGGATGGTGTTGAATAGCACTGAAACAGCTGTAAGCCGCACATGCTTACATAATTAACACTAGTAAGATCGCCATTTAATCACTTATTTATAATATTGTGTTCTTACTAATTTTTCTTTAAATATTGATCAATAATATTTTTTTTAAATAAACTATTGGCTACATTCAGTATTAAAGATCTCAGATTATGTTATTCATATGGGAGAATTGTACATCCATGTAAAGTTCCATTAATATATGTTGAAGTACTTTTTAAGTTGTATAAAAGCTGTTTGGTTGAAGAAAATGCTCCACCAATTTTTATAATTAGAAAAAGAAAATAACTATTAGGTTTTCAAAAAGAAAATAACTATTAGGTTTTCAAAAAGAAAATAACTATTAGGTTTTCAAAAACATTAAAATTGCTTAGTGTTGTACAGATAGGGTGATATGCACAAAGTTGAAGTAAATGCTAGTGCTAAGGTTTTCATACTATATATTATGATCTTTATATATAAAAACCTTTAGTAAATTCTTTCCTGCATAGTGGAAAGTTGATCTGGAAGTTGGTGTTTACTTTATGCTAGAATTGGTAATATCAACTACTATTTGTATGCATAACAAGAAGTATATACTTCTACTTCGAAGTATAAACTAAGAAAAATCTAGTCTGCATGTTTGAGCCTTTGTTAGCTTAGGATAAGCATTTGTACAATCTAAAATGGCAGAATTTATGCAAATTCGCGCTTGAAAATTCTACAAAGAAAGACGAGAACTATCAGAACATGATTACAAGATGTTGTATAGTTTATGAATAAAAGTGTTATAGGATCAATTTTTGTAATGGACTACTCAAATATTGATTTTGAGATAACTTAACCGGAATTCTATCAGATTTTTGTTATTACAAAAAATTATATATTTTTAACAAAATGATTCTGTGATATATTTGTAATACATTTAATTTACGTGAAAAACCTCCGTGTACCTACAATATTTTAGGTTACATGTGAATTTAATGAATAACATTTTGGCCCTGTTTGATTTTGACTTTGTTCTTAATGTTACTTATTTTCGTAATAATTTGCTTTCCATCAATTTTTTTCCCCTGTTGTAAACTTCCACCTCAGCTTTCATAGCCTGAATGGCTTTTTCTTTATCACTTCTTGTGCCAGGAGTTTGGAACTTGTTTAATAATGCTGGGTATTATTTTAGTAGATTAACTATAATGAACACTGATCAAAATACCCCTCATTTCTCGTGAAAAACAACAACTGAATATACTACAGTGGACTTTATGTTGTCTGCAAACAGCTGGATACATTAAGAAGATTGATTGATTTTAGTAGATTAACAAACAGCAGTTGTTCTCTTTCTCTCTCTTTGAACTTCCCATTTCGTCGTAATTGTCCATTTTCTTGTTGAAATAACTAAATTTCAAGGACAACAATCAATTTTCCCCACAAATAAATTAACATAAATGCCTGGAAGGTGAAAACTAACGAATCTTTGCGGATAAACCTGAAGTAGTATCGACAATTGAGCCGTTCAGAGCAGAAATGGTGTAAGTCAAAAATGGGAAATGAGGTTGAAGTAAACATTCTGTAAAATACAGCACAAAGTAGCAATTAATATTCAGTAATTTATTTAAACTATTAATAGTCAGTGGATAGAACGAAGGACATATTAATTGCTACTTTGCGCTATATTTTACAGAATTTTTACTTTAAACCTCATTACCCAATTTTGACTTACACCACTTCTGCTCTGAACGGCTCAATTGATATAGTCGAATACTGTTGATAGTTGATACTACTGCTGTGTAGTGCATATTTCATAGTAGTAGTATCAGATTTATGCATACGAGACGAAGTATATACTTCTATACAGTTTTCGCTGTAAGAAAAATCTTAATGTAAACATAAGCACGTTGCTGTCATACCCGTGATTGGTTCTCAGTCGAAACACTCACATGACACAGGAAAATATAGTTCGTATTTGGAAACCATAATCTTGAATTATTTGAAAATGAAAAATTGAATTCTAGTTGTTAAATATGATGAAACATATAACTTCACTCACAATATTTATATATTGTTATGTACAATGAACGCGGATCAATACCAACGGTAATACCGAGGTAGTCTGTTCTTGTAACAAGCTGGCGTCACTTGAGCTCGTGGTACTGAAGAAGCATTTCTTCTGTATCCTTGGTGTTTGTGGTTATTAATCATAAGAGTGGAAACCCTCTCAAAAGCGGAAAAACAAATAGTCTTAAAGGTATATAATAAGTTATGTGATAATTCAATTGCAGTAATTATAAAGTAAATGTTTCCTAAGCAAACAACTGCATAGTAGTGAGGTTAGGTCTACTTGGTGAGTAACGGGAAATGTTTAGCATAAAACAATGTACAACAGTAGGCGGGAACACGTACTGAGAATCTATGGCGCCAAACAGCGGCCAGTGACGCCTCACTTCAGTCACATGCTATTATTTACATTAGGATTTTTCTTACAGCGAAAAGATTATATTTCAGGTATTTTCTACAATCAAAGCAAAAGGTAATACTAAAACTTTATGCATATCACCCGTAGTGTATATGAAGCTTGTCAATTTTTATTTCCAAAGAACCTGTAAATTCTGAGGGGAAAAAATATTGAAATATAGCTTATTACAGTTATACTAGCGAAAGGTGTACCTCCACCTTTCTTTTCACGAATAGTAGAACATTAATGTTGCTTGAGCTTTAAGGGAACTCTGCGATTCATATCCTTGTTTACAAGTTTTAGAATGCCATTTGTGTTGCAGACATGTCTTAACTATTTTCTCTGCTACAGGGCTTCAGTGTTAACACATTCCCTTCCGCTGCCCCTTATCACGCAGACTACACACCTGGCCCACAGATGTACCCAGTGGACAGCATGTCTCAACCACCTCCTCCGCAGATGTATCCAGTGGATACCGTGCCCCAACCACCACCACCCCCAGATAGTCGTGTCGAATCCACTCCCCAGCAACCCATGCATTTTCCCATTCCTGATTTCACTGTTCCCCCACCTGTTGTTCCAATCGAGTTCTCTGCACAAGTTGAGAATACTTCGCGGTCCATGGAAGTGGTTGAGACCTTGCCCGAACCTGTGCCAGTGCCTGTGCCTCCTCCTCCTCAGATATCACAGGTTAGTAAGGTTATTGGTTGGTTTCACTGATTGTTACCAAGACTTCTTAATGAATCCCAAATATTCTAATAATTAACAAATATTAAAAATGGTGAGGAATGGGTAGAACGGAGAAAAATTCTCACCGGCACCGGGACTCGAACCCGGATTTTCAGCTCTATGTGCTGATGCTTTATCCACAGAGCCACACCAGATTCTAGTTACGATTCTAAATTGAATCCCTCTCAGTTTAAAGGTATGGTCACACATCGCTACTTTTGCAGTGCTACTTTTATACTGCAGCTTCAAAAGTTGCGTGTCGTGTTCACAAGTAAGCCAAAAGTAGCGCGCTGCACGCTACTTTTCGTGCTGCGCAACCCAAGTGCTGCAAAAGTTGCAACTGGAGGTTGCGAGTCTGTTCACACACAAGGCGCTACTTTTGCAGCCGCAGTCATGCTGCAGGTTTCCATTTCCGTGTTGCCTTCTCAATATACATTTTGTGGTTATGTTCGCATTATTAAGAAACTCATGCGAAAGCTTCCTTATCTATTATTTGCTTTTCTGTCGTATCTAGTATTCAGAAATTGACATTATTTTTACTGTAAAGCTTTTAAAAACGCCTGTATACTTAAATGATAACCAACAGTATATTCACGTAATCAATGTTGGCAACCCTCCTGTTTGGAACTACGCTACGGAAAATTAAAAAAAAATGAATTATATCGTCACCAATTATGCTCAGACTGTGTTGTGTATTTAATAACTGTTACAAATAATTTATTTTCATCACATTTAACATTAAAATATATCCAAGCAATAAAAGTATCATTGGCACATTTGGGTGGTAACACTGGTTGCAACCGCAGCAAAAGTTTCAACAAAACTGATATCAAAAATGCTGCAGCTGTAACCCTGAGAACCCTGTTCACACGTCGCTACTTTTAAGTTGCGCGCAGCATGGAAAAGTAGCGAGCAGCAGGTTCGGCAGCCGCTACTTTTCAGGTTGCACCGTTGTTCACACGTCGCAGTACAAGAGTTGTGCAGTTTTTTGTACTGCAGCGGTGCAAAAGTAGCGACGTGTGATCGTACCTTAAGTTCTACCTCTCTGTTCCCCTTTGGTGGCCTACCCTAATGTACTGTGTCACAGAATATGTGACAGTGGCACAATGTCCAACATACCATGTACAGAGGTGCACTTATTACGAGTGACTACTCTCTTTCCAGCTAAAGATTGAAGTAAATGTAAATAAATGCACGTGGCATAATGGTTCCTGATTGGCTATTGGACGCACAATGCCTCCAAACTCATGCTTGTCATCTTCTTCATCATATTAAAATAGTTCCTTCTAAAATAGTAAAATGTATAATATACATGGAATACGAGTGAATTAAACATGCGTATAAGAACACTTTCTTACGATTTAAACAACATGTTTATATTAGTAGTTTCAGACATTGCGTGTTAAATCATTGTAACATGTATTATGGCAACGTGCATGCGTAATAGGCATTAAATCCCTCCCAAGGTGATTTGCAGCTTCACAGAGCACATCAGCACGGCTGGTATAACACAGTGCGAGATTCAGTGTTGTCAACCTCAAATAAATTTCTGTAGAATTAAAGAAATTCTCCACTCTTCAAAGAATAACATTTAATCACGAATCTACAGAAAATGAAAATCCACTATTCCCAGTAGAGAATTAATAAATATTAACCCTCTGTGAGCATTTTACGGGTTAGTTCAATGAACGTGTTGAAATGTCTGCAATATATCAGACGATGGCTGCCCTGCGTGCTCACTTGCTGAAAATAATGCGCCCTGGTGGCTGCTTTGGTAGCTAGCTTGCGATTGCAGAGTAATACATTTCAGTTTTGTTTTTGTCTACTTCAATCTTTAGTTGGAAATAGAGTAAGTGGCCGGGGTCCGACGGAGCAAAGCCCCGTCTTGAATCACAAAGTGGTTACTTACGCATTATCATATTACTATGATGTACCGAAGTGCATATAATATTTACGAGCAGGAATTCTGCATTACCATATGGTGAAGAATGATTCAAGGTGGTGCCTCGGTCCTCATTTTTCTCATCAGTCCATAGAGCATTCATGCCAGAAAATGTGTGCATGACACCAAAGGAAAGGAGGAAACTATCATTGTAATATGAAACAAAGATATAGAATGAAAAACACGTATTTTTGTGTGCATTCATTCACAAGTGTTTGCTTTTTTTTTTTCTGGTAGAAGGTTTTTTTTTCTTAGCTCGAGATATATCCGACAAGTCTCGGTTTTTACTTGAGGGTTTTTATTCGAGAAGAATTTTCAGTCTTCCAAGTATTAATGGCATTTTGTAAATTGCTTTTATTTCAGCCACAAGACGAGAAGAAGATAAGGCTGTCTAGTCTTCTAGAGGCTTCTGCTAAGGGTAAGGAAAGATCGTTAGTATTTTATTACATTGCAATAATTAATTCCTTTTACTGGCTTACTGTGATAATCTAAATCAGTTAAATATAAACATAAATTTATTATATTGTAGTTTGAAATAAAATTGCTGGGTGTCTAGTATAGCATTTTAAAAAGTTTAAATTTGGGTACAGTAAATTTCGTATTAGAGTTTAATGATATACAGGGTGTAACGAAAATACATGACAAAACTTCAGGAATGGATTCCTCATATGTGGACTTAAATAGTATATTACGATACAAGGTTGGGAAGTGCTGTTTACAAAATCGAGGAGAAGTTTGAAAAACGAACAGAGCGAGATTTTGTAATGCATTTCACAATTGTGTATTGTACAACAATTTTTTGCACGATCATATTTTTAAAATTGTAAATACAGTATATTTTGCATTGAAAATTTAGAGCAATATTATTCCAAAGCCTTTGCAAAACTATACTGTAATGGTAACTAAGTAACAATAAATGCACTGTAATGGGTCTATTTCAATATAGTTTTATGTTGTGAAGAATGGTTTCCTTAGCAACAAGTTTCTGTGTGGAAATTTTAACTTCCAAGACCTAATAACAATAGCTGTAAATACAACAAAAAACACGATCATGGATAACATGGGTCCAGGCCACTATCTTCTTGGAATAGTCCAACATAATAATATCATATTCACACTACTACGTAATCGCCTTACAATATGAAAATGGTCACCCTAACCTCAATTCTAGTCATTTTAATCTGTATATTTTAACCTGATAATTTTTAATTATTTAATATTTTATGTCAAATATTACTTTGTTATTAAATATTGTACAGTCTCCATGAAATATATTATGATTCACTTGTTTCTATATTCATACAGTCATGTTAACCTGAAGATGATCTAATAAGAGATTGAAAACGTTTGTTCTTTAAAACATAATCTGCTTAAATATGTATTGGGTTGTAGAGCTCACTTGTTATTGATATGTTACTAGACAGAACATAACTCGAAATTTTGATTGTTTTTATATTTTATTTATTGCTTTATTCAGGTTATTTTTGTTCTGCTTAAACATTGATCTCTTCTGGTTAATTCTGGTTTGTTTACTAGAAACTAACCAAAAGATATCCGAGCCTGAGCAAACCGGAATTAACTTAAACTAACATGAATAAACTAAAACTAATATCAGTAAAACAAAAGTAACCTGACAATCTAAAAGTAATCTAAAACCACTTGCATATAATGTTCCTCTAGATAAGAGGAAAGGATGTACAAAAAAATGCTTGTAATTACACCTTGGGTTTTTTGGTAGGTTATTTTACGAATGTATATTATTTTAATGTACCGAAGTACATATGATATTTCCATGCAGATATTCTGCGTCTCATACGATGTAAGAGTAATGGAATGGAGAAAAATTCTCTCCAGCACCAGGATTTGAACCCAGGTTTTCAGCTCTACGTGCTGATGCTTTATCCACTAAGCCACACCGGATACCACCCCGGCATCGGACAGAATTGTCTCAGATTAAGCTCCAACTCTTGGGTTCCCTCTAGTGGCCGCCCTCTGCACTATGTCATAGATGTCTATGACGCCGGGGTGGTATCCGGTGTGGCTTAGTGGATAAAGCATCAGCACGTAGAGCTGAAAACCCGGGTTCAAATCCCGGCACCGGAGAGAATTTTTCTCCGTTCCTTTACTCTTACATCGTATGATGATGCAGAATATCTGCATGGAAATATCATATGTACTTCGGTACATTAAAATAATATACATGATATGCGTAAATCACTTCGTGATTTAAGACGGCGCTTATTCCGTCGGATCCCGGCCAACTAGTCACTCATAATGAGTGCACCTCAGCACATGTGTGGACTTCGGTCCTACGTTCATAGACATCTATGACGTAGTGCAGAAGGTGGCCACTAGAGGGAACCCAAGAGTTGGAGCTTAATCTGAGACGATTCTGTCCGACGCCGGGGTGGTATCCGATGTGGCTTAGTGGATAAAGCATCAGCACGTAGAGCTGAAAACCCGGGTTCAAATCCCGGCGCCGGAGAGAATTTTTCTCCGTTCCATTACTCTTACATCGTATTATTTTACAAAGCTTTATCAACGTCTTAGGTTATTTAGCGTCTGAATGAGATGAAGGTGATAATGCCGGTGAAATGAGTCCGGGGTCCAGCATCAGTAGTTACTCAGCATTTGCTCATATTGGGTTGAGGGAAAACCCCGAAAAAACCTGTCTAGTGTTGCCAACGAAATAGCAGTAGAAAGTGCGGAAGGATGTAAGTAAAGCAAAAACAAAAGATGAACGAATACAGAGCAAATGCTCATGTCGCTAATCTTTTGCTCCGCTATTTGAGGATTTATTTATTAATATTAAACCAGCGACACTATGCTCATGCTCATCAGGTCTTACTCATTAGGAGTTTCTCAGTTTTATTAATATCAGCCAAGGTCTTACCCTACTTCTGATGATGACAGCCAGTTTATTCAGTGGCTGACAGTGCTTTCATCTACTGCCATATCTCCAAGTGTCTTGTGAATGTTTGTGATCATCTCATTTTCTGCCAAATGAAATTCAGTCTCTGCTCTCTCTTTTACTAGCACCTCACACATACTCCAATTTGAAAGCTAACTGCTACTGAGAAACATTGAAACGACATGAGGTAATGCAGGAAGGTTGAAAGATAGTCCACATAAAATATAATTATTTTCGACCAAAAATTGGCTGAAAAAAATTGTTGCTTGCATTACTTATTCAATGCTGCTCATAAATTTTAAACTAGGGAGTTTTGTAAACCGAAGTTATAATATGAAAAGAATGTAATATCAGGGGTAGACAAATCCTGGGTACCAGGTTATCATGACATCTAAAAACTTTTATGTGGTGCCTGAGTTTTTTTTATTATCAACATTTTTTTAAGACTTCACTTATTTTTATGTCGCTACAGCCAATGCATAATGGCAACAAAAGCAGGGGGAGTAGAAAGTTGAGTGCGTAATGTGTTTTATTAATTAATTGTAATATTGTCTTAATATATTTTAGTAAATGTATCTTTATCTTAGCTGGAATGGTTTTCTCATTGCATGTGTGGGTAAAACGAAGTGGCTCCTGAAAAAAAAATTACTGGCATCTGAAAATTTTAGAGTTTTGTGTATTCCTAAATATTATTTTCCATGGTGCAAGGAATGCAGACAAAACCCAGAAAATTATGATTGGGCTGAAAATCTCAGAAAGTGCAAAGTTTCATTAATTAACTAATTAATTTGTTTGTGTGTTTATTTCTTCTGGAGATATAAGACTTGCTCGTGATATTACCTTCAGAGGGCGAAAATTGCTTCAAGGTACAGTGATTTTTATTGTATTTTCGAATTTATTGAAAGTAAGCCCTCAGATCAGCAGAATTACCAACAACTGCAGTGACTCCTTTGTATATGATGTTAATGCAGAATACTTTATTAAGCATAAAATCTGTGTGACTTTTGTGTCTCTAAATTGCCACTTCTATTCCAGATGAGCTTTGTATTGTAGTGTCATCTCCCATGATGACCCTGCTGAATGCAATGGTGTGAAGCTCTTAGCTAATTGTGTCATTATCCTTCCCACTTCCCGTCCTATGCAGTTACCCAAGAGCTTCATCCTTGCAAAGCAGTTGTAATGTGCTGCTGCACAATTCCAGTTGGTGGCTCAGCGAAAAGGAGACAAGTGTCTGTGGATCCCGTGCTGGTGGCTCGTTGCGAGGAAGCTATCCGCACACTGCGAGCTGACGAAGGTGTTGTTAAACCATCTGCCAGTCACTTTGTGTTGCATGAAACCCCGAGGCCTTGCCCTCCCGTTGCAACTGCAGAGTCCGAATCCAGCGAGTTCCAGTCTCCGATCACACAGAACCCGGACGTGCAGCTGAGCTTCACGAGGATGCCCCTGTGTGACGAGGAGGACATTCTGCCTGACTTGCCTGCAACGCCCAAGTTGGTGGACTCCTCGACGATGACCGACACGTATATCGAGAAGAAGAGCAGCAGGGTGAGCAAAGCTGAGAAGCAGCCGTGCTTGGCGTGTGCACAGCGCAGAAACTGCATCATGATCTGGAATGCGACGCAGACCACGTCCCCAAGTGTTGCTAGTGTGGGAGTGCAGGTAAACATGGCAGAGGTCAACGAAGGTACTGCTACGATACCAGTTCGAGTTCGTCCACCGAGGAGGAGGAGAGGTACTCGGAGGAAGACAACGAAGGAAGACTCTGAAGAGAAGAGGTCTGGGGATCAGCAGAGAGTGGCTGAGTCTTCCAAGGCAGAGTCACATACCAACAGGGAGGAGTTGTCTCAACAGAAACCTAAGGCTGAAGGCACATTCTATAGGACGTCGTCCTTTGAAGTGTATGTGAGTAATCAAGGCAAGAGTTCAATTTCAGTGGGACAGACTTCAGTGAGATCAACAGATCCTGTGAGTTCAATTTCAATGGGACAGTCTTCAGTGAGACAAACAAAAGCCTCAGCATTCACTCCTTCACCTTTGGCTCCTCCACCTCCGAAGGGAATTCTGAAAACCAGCAGCTACATTCCAGCACCACAACCAGTACCACAACCAGTACCACAACCAGTACCAAAACCAGTACCACATCCTACACAATCCAAGTCGTCACTTCCTTTGTTTCCCCTTCTCCAAAGTTCGAAGGCGTTCACTCTACCTGGGACGCTGAGTATGAGAGCAAGTTCAGCAGTCCGAGCGGCCAGCAGCAGCAGCAGCACATTTGGAGCAACATCTTCTAGCCTTGCAGGGTTCAGTTTTACAAACACCCTGAACACCAGCCAGAGCCAGAATTATGTGCCATCACCTTCTTCACTAACAAGAAGCAGTGGACTTCCTGGGTCTTCTGCCACCCATCTGCTGCAGCCTTTCACCAAAGCAGGCAGAAATGATGCTACTCCACACCGCAAGTTCTGAAGGTGCTTTTACGAACATTGTCTCTTAGTGTGGATTTCATTATGCTTAGTGTTGTTAGTTGTTTCTAAATTTAGAAAGCATAGATTTGTGATGTTTAAATGAATTAACAGATCCTCTCTCAATAGAGAGAGAAAATTGGTGAAATGTAATGATCGACTGTCATATCATTTGTAATAGTGCACCTCAATTGTGGTGAGATGCTACACTGAACTATTCTAGGATGATGTCGCTGCAAGACTTTCAGAAACATTACGTCTGGGTAAGTAGCTGAAGCCGTGCATTCTGTTCCTTTTGTAGTACTGTCTAATGTGAATCCTTTGTGCACGAAGTCGGCAATCATGGCGATTTTTTTTTACGTCTTCCTGTCCATTTATCTGTCAACCAGGCTGACACGTCCTCAGTTCTTGATGGAGTTGGTGAGTTTCCGCATCATAAGTGAACTAAAGGCGAAACATAATGTCAAACGTTGTACGAGTAAGTGAAGTCAGTAGAAATGCGTAGAATTACAGCTCTCACTGTACAAGTTCAACTGGTAGTAATAGTTTTTCTGCCTCATAGTTTATAAGAATGATGTGATAAATTTGCTTTTGTGTTTCTTTTTTTGTACTGAAGTTGTGCGCATTCAATTATATATTGCTGCAATCTTTAATTAAGTTTTCTTGGTTCTAATTTATATAAGTGAAGAAAGTGATTTGGTTTTGTGGTGATAGCTAAAATTGCACACGAACTTAGAATAGGTGATTTGGTAACATTAAATCCTATTCAGAAACAAGATTTGT
This sequence comes from Periplaneta americana, assembly GCF_040183065.1. Classification (NCBI taxonomy): domain Eukaryota; kingdom Metazoa; phylum Arthropoda; class Insecta; order Blattodea; family Blattidae; genus Periplaneta; species Periplaneta americana. Next base: position 175,053,679 of record NC_091128.1, read on the forward strand.
TTAACATATGGGACATACCAACATAGTATCGGCATGCAGCACAGCAGACGATTTCAAGTTGCAGAATGAGTGACACGTGTTCAAAAGTGTATCATTTTGGTTTGTGTAGTGTATTCATGTAATAAATGGGTTGGAATCATATTGTACTATGAGACTTACAATTAAGAGTATACTCTCCTTAATAAGGGAGAACGCAACAATGGATTATTTAGAAGAGGTGTAAGTGGACTTCTCCCATTGCTGTTGAAATGATTTCATGATGTTTCAACAGTTGGTTCTTGGCTCTACCTTCGTCTTGCCATGCTGGCTGGTGTAATTGATGTCACCTGAAAAGCTGGCTGAGATTAATGAATTGTAAATAGTGATGTAATCATTAAGGCTTGCTTCCTCCAATTTGAAGATTGAACTAGAATCTAAAACTGAACTAAACAAAAAACGTTGTGCTCGTCTCGCAACTGTGTTGCTATATTACGCCTTTCCAAAATCATTAACTCTTCCTGCCGAAGACAATGAACAGAATTATTAAAATGAAGTTACTGATCTATTGCCTGATCATCCTAGTTCCTCACCAAACATTCTTTCTCATTTCTGTATTTTTATGTTGAACATCATATTAAAAAAAACTTCCCTTTGTTTCTTCTTTGAATTTATTATTACCCATGTTGAACATTATATAAAATTTTCCTCGTTTCTTCTCCATATTTCTTATTCTCTATGTTGAGCTTTATTTAAAACTTTTCTTTGTTCTCCATAATCCTGTATTCATTATGTTGAGCATTAAATAAAAATTCCCTTGTTTCTTTATGTTGAGCATAATATAAAACTTCCCTAGTTTCTTCTCCATATTTCTTTATTCTTTATGTAGTACATTATATGAAAATAACTCCTTTTGTTTCTTCTCCATATTTGTCTTCTTTCTGTTCAGCATTATATGAAACTTCCCTTGTTTATTCTCCATATTTCTTTATTCTTTATGTAGTACATTATATGAAAATAACTCCTTTTGTTTCTTCTCCATATTTGTCTTCTTTATGTTGAACATTATATAAAACTTTCCTCATTTCTTCTTTGCATTTATGTATTCTTTCTGTTCAGCATTATATGAAACTTCCCTTGTTTCTTCTCCGCATTTCTTATTAATGTTGAGCATTATATAAAATTTTTCTTGTTTCTTCTCCATATTTCTTATTCTTTATGTTGAGCATTATATAAAAATTCTTTTGTTTATTTTCCATATATATTCAGTATTATTTGCAAATTCGTTCTGACTAAAAAAAAAATCGATCATTTTTTGAGTACATAAAAATGTTTGTTTTCTGCTTATATTGAAGAAAAAATAACACTTACATGAGCTTACTAACAAAGCCTATTAGACTGGGACAGTGCTTTCATTTCACTTCACACCGAAATTGAGAACTGAACTGGAAAGAAGCAGAAGACTGGCACTATAATTTTTTCTGCTTAGAATTCTGGTGGAAAATTTTAACTTTTAGTGGCAAACTGAAAATTATAGATTCAGGCATCATTTCACGCTCAGATGATCTTAGTTGTAGTCTGGAGGAAAACACTCTCATAAGAAGTAGAATTTTCAGTTCAGTTTCAAGTCAAGTTCAGTTCTACTTTCAAATTGGAGAAAAGCGAGGCTTTAGCATGGCTTCCACTGGAGGGGAAGTAAAGCTGTAGTGTTTTAGATTTATAGAACATAAAATCGTAGATTTATTGGTCAATTCTCTCCCACATTGAAACTCTATGTGTATGTTAAAAATCCTTCCTGCCTCTTCCTTTCTTTTTCACGTGAAGATTACAGAACCAACCTTCAAATGTGAAATCATTTCTTTACCAGTAATGGGAAAGGTTCACAACACTTACTCTGAAAGTGTTTACTGGTTTGTAGCAAACTCCATTCCTGTTCTACTTGTCGCAACCTACACTTGCTTTCATAGAGTATTTGATAAAATGCTATTGTCCTCATGAAAGTAATTCTCAGAAAACTGTGTAATGATTTGTAGTCTTTTAACCAAAGCTTTATTCAAATTTAAGGTGATAGTCAAGACGTTCATAAGAAACACTGAAAAATAACTTATTGTTCAATCCTGAGCCATATGTCTGTAGTTTGTGATGTGTGTTCTGAGAAAATATCTCTGGAAAAGCATAGAATGGGGTATTTATTATAGATATAATAATGGAGGGAGTATATTATGTCTTTTAATTATTGGGATGCTCACGTCTTGCATACAGATTTCTGCACTGCCATTACAGTTGCTAGGAGACCTTATAACTCATTCATAGTTTTGTGGCCAAGAACAGGTGTTTCACTGCAGACCCAGCATTATCCAATATTTCCTATTTTCCCCTTTCCTTTTAGTTTTCTTGTATATGATCCATATATCTTAATGTCGTAATCATCTGATGTCTTTTTCTGCCCCAAACTTTTCTCCCATTCACCATTCATTCCAGTGCATCCTTCAGTAGGCACTTTCTTCTTAGCCAGTGACCCAGTCAATTTCTTTTTCTCTTTCTGATCAGTTTCAGCATCATTCTTTCTTCACCCACTCTTTCCAACACAGCTCCATTTCTTATTCTGTCTGTCCACTTCACCATGCTGCATTCTTCTCCATATCCACATTTCAAATGCTTACAGTCATTTCTCTTCACTTTGTTGTACTGGTAATGTCCATGCTTCTGCCCCATGCAATGCCACACTCCACACAAAGAAAGCACTTCACTAGTCTCTTCCTTAATTGCTTTTCCAGAGATCCGCGGAACATTCTCCTTTTTGACTTTATAATGAAGTAGGAAATGTGAAAGGTTTCAAGCCAGACATAACTATAGCTCAGTATCACAAAAATTAAGTTCATGTTGATCTACCTTGTGTTAAGCATGAATGACACTTTCCTAAACTGCTGAAGGCTTCAATTGTGACATTAAGTTTTGCAGCTTAAGGATTTAACCTTAGCAGTTTATATTATTTTAATGCACCGAAGTACATATGATATTTCCATGCAGATATTCTGCGTCGTACGATGAAAGAGTAATGGAACGGAGAAAAATTCTCTCCGGCGCCGGGATTTGAACCCGGGTTTTCAGCTCTACGTGCTGATGCTTTATCTACTAAGCCACACCGGATACCCATACCGGCGTCGGACAGAATCGTCTCAGTTTAAGTTCCAACTCTTGGGTTCCCTCTAGTGGCCGCCCTCTGCACTACGTCATAGATATCTATGAACATAGGACTGATGTCCACACATATGCTGAGGGGCACTCGTTATGAGTGACTAGTTGGCCGGGATCCGACAGAATAAGCGCCGTCTTAAATCACGAAGTGATTTACGCATATCATATATATTATTTTAATGTACCGAAGTACATATGATATTTCCATGCAGATATTCTGCAGTGCAGAGGGCGGCCACTAGAGGGAACCCAAGAATTGGAACTTAAACTGAGACGATTCTGTCCGACGCCGGTATGGGTATCCGGTGTGGCTTAGTGGATAAAGCATCAGCACGTAGAGCTGAAAACCCGGGTTCAAATCTCGGTGCTGGAGAGAATTTTTCTCCGTTCCATTACTTCTTCATCTTAGCAGTTTAATTTTAATCTTGCATATTTTTGAAACTACACTAATGTTTGTAGAAATTGCAACACCAAGAAGGATACATTTGACTGAAATGTAACTGATACCACAGATTAGGTACATGACAATACACAAATGATTAGAATTACAGAACTGTACCTAATCTGTGACCGTGAGATTTCAGTGTGGTGTGAAGCCTCCATGCGCTGCAATCAGAGCCTCTTTAAGCATCATGGCATGGAATCAAAGAGAGCCTGAATATGTTCCTGGGGAATCTACCTCCACGCAGTTTGTATGAGAGTCCATGAAGCGTCAAGAGTGGGTGCTGGTTCCACGAGGAACAAGTTGCCGACCAACCATGGGCGACATGTCTGGCGAATGTGCAGGCCAGGGAAGCAGTGATACCCATCGTTCTTCGAAGAAGGCTTGCACAAACCTCGCCACATGTGGCCGGGCATTGTCCTGCTGAAATATGGCATGTGGAGTTGCCTGAAGGAGGGACAGTACCTCAGGCTCTAAAACCTCCCTAATGTAGTGGTTGCTGTTCAGATTACTCTGAATACGTAGGAGGCGAGATCGCATATTGTATCCAATGGTGCCCCAAATCATCACACAGGCATTTGTCTGCTATGCCACTCAACAATGCAGGCTCTCAGTTTGCGTTCACCATGTTAGCGTCTAACACGTATGCGGCCATCATTGTAGAACAAGTTGCAAGAGGACTCGTCTGAAAACACTACATTTTGCCATGTGCCCATTGCGGTCTGAAGCATTGGTGGTTTCTGGACAATGGAAGCCGATGCAACGTCATGCGAGCCACTAGTTCAGCCCTCAAAACACAGCGATGAACAGTTGACGCAGACAGGTCCACACCCGTTGCAGTACTCCAACATCGACTCAACACTGTGGATGAAGCTGTACGGTCCATCACGGCCATGTGGAGAAGATTGCGGCCATCCTGTGCTGTGGTCACATTACGTGGTCCAGTATCCGCTCGTCTCTGTGTACGACCCTCTTCTATCCACTGGTTCCACACACGCATCACTGTACTAGCCGAAATGTCATGGTATGACATACCTGCTTCCCGGACACCAACTATTCTGCCTCGTTCGAATTTACTCACATGCTGATATTGCGTCCTTCCATGTCAACGAGACACTTCATTTGGAAGCTCTGCACTGACTGAGCAGACCTTAACACTGACCTTGCTGGTGACACAAGAGACGTCACTGTTGGGCCTATGAGTACGCCATCTCTCTGGAAACATAATCAATTTATTATTGGTGGTATACTGTTCTACACACCTTTCGAGTTTGGAGTCGTTTGGGCCATTCTTTCTGGGTGTTGCACTTTTCACAAACAGTAGTGTATTTAATGTGGATTAGTCATGTCAGGTTTAAAACTCCCTCATGGTTTATGTCTCCTATACTTATTGGGATGTTTATTTTTTTGTTACATATTTCCATTTGAAAGCATAGAAATGAGTTTTGAGATTCGGGCTTCTTTAGATGTTCTTCTACTCCATCAAGCCAACTAAAGTCATGACATTTTTGGCCTCCTTTGCCCTCTAGAGTTTTCAGCAGTTTCTTCTAAGCTAATCCAGAGCTGTCCATCCTTGCCACATGTCCAGCCAATCATAAATCCTTCTGCTCTAATCATGATGTAGTATATATTTTTATAGACTCTTCATTATGCCTTTTTCTGCACCGACCATTGTCACAGATTTGTCTGGTTATTCTTTGTAGAACTTTTCTTTCAGAAATTCCTGTATATTTACTGTACATACTGGAATTTTTCTGAAGTTTTAGAATTGCAGTTAGCCTCTTGTTCACTGTAACAGCTCCTGCTAATAACCTTTATGATGTTTTGAATTATGCCTCATTCCACGTACTCATTTTCTAGTATTGCCACTTGTGTGCAGAATTCACTTCCGTGTTTTCTTGTAAGAAATATAGGTAGGTGAACTGTTAACAGTGTTAATTGTATCTCATTTGAATATTTGTCCGTAACACACTCCTAGACTGACTGTTCTACAATAATATACGATTTCGTTACAAAATATATATATACTGTATGTGTGTGTCCTATTCACTTCACTTGCGTGATTCGAGTGCCACATATTGCGGATAGATGGCAGGACTGTGATTCATTTTCAAGCTGCACACCACTTCGGCAAGCAATGCTGTGCATGATGTGCATATGTGGAGAGTTATGTCGTGTACTAGGGTGAGTGTATATGCAAGTGTTGGGTGTAAGTGTAGTGTAGGGAATGGAGTGAGGACGATGAAGATGATGAGGAAGAGAGAAGAAGAAACACGGTGCCGGCACGTAGCCTACTTCTGTCGAATAGCACCAAGGGACCGCCAGGCTTAACGTCCCGTCTGACTGATGAATCACTATCAACAGGAACATGTGCCTTCTCTTCATATGCATTGCAGAGAGATTTGGGATTTAACCCAGGCATATTGGTGCACAATCTAGTGATTAGAAGTTGTGCACCATCACGTCTTCTAGTCCTGAGATAGAAATTTTAAACGAAAATCTCTGACCTTACCAGAAATCGAACCAGGGCCGGCTAGTCTGGAGACAGATGCGCTACAACAGAGCTAACTCGGTGGACAAAACTAAATATATTAATTATATTACAATATGTGATCCATGTGTAACTTTGCTCAGGTGGCAGAGATTGAAGATTTAGCTCAGAACTTTCAGCAAATTGTGAAGTTCACTTGAGTCACCAAAATCAATGTGCTGTAACAATCCATATAGGAAACGTGTGGAAACTGAGCTAGTCGAGGCAATGAGAGGAAAATTCCATGTAAAGTGTCACCATTCTTAAGATAGTGATGTACAGTAGGTAAACGAAATTTAAAATAGGGCATTTTTTTAGATAAAATGGAAATTGTGTTACCGGGTGCTAACAGAAAAATTAAATTAAATTGGAAATCTCAACCGTGAACTCCCGTCATCTGATAAGTACTTTTGAGAAAATTATTTTAAGAAGAGTGTTATTTGGTTTGTATTGTTACTACAGCTGAATTTTCGATATCTTTTGTTATGTGGTTCTTTTTTTCCATTTCAGAGATGAATTAGACTTAACAATATTTCGTAGTTTATGCGATCATGTGGTATACCCATATCTGTTCCAGATTTAATAGGAATGTGTTGTCTTCTCCACCATTCAAAAATGTTTTAAAACTACCTATGTTATAAAATAATCCTTGTTATTGCAAACCAAACATTTCAGTACTCTTCCAGTCGTTGTGTTGAGAAAGCCCTGGATAACGGTGTGTAAAAGGAATTCCTAAGGAAATATGATGTATTGTGAAAGGTTTAGCCAGCTGATTTAGTTGGGAAAAAAATATTTACAGGAAGTTACATTATCAATTTAGCAACCGCCAAATGTATTCATACTGGGTTTCCAGATTGGTGTCTTCATGTTTCTGACATGCATACATTTTAATTCTGATTCAACTAAACCACTGGATTTAATATTGCCACCTTCCTTCCAGGATGGTTTGTGTTAAGGTATTAGAACCTCTGAATGAACTGATGTTGTTTAGTCAACTGTTTGAAGACAGGTCTGAACCTCACAAGTGATTCCAACATGGTATCACTTATGAGGCAACTAGGCCAGGTGATAATAGATTATAACAAAAATTAACAAGGTTTAGTATTCTCCAGAAAAACTAAACATGGAAATTCCGTACCTACTTTTAAATAAGACTTTGCCAATAAAGTCTTCATGTGGTGAACTGTGATTTAATTCTAAATCACTGACACCAGTTTGATCAGGCATTGGACTTGTTCGTTGTTGGCGTTGTAGGAACATTACTAAATGGGTGACACTTTCTAACAACCGCAGAAGAAGGATTATAAAAATGCATTTCTCTCTCCCTGCATTCTCGCATTCCTTCCAGTGTACTACTTTCATTTTTGGCTCGATTTTCGGAGGTCAATATGTATGTTTTCCTTCAAACCATGCTTTTGTTCGTTCCTTCTCAACAATGTAATTTCACTCACTGGCTTAAACTGTATAACATTGTAACACTACAAAATGCACTGCCTAATGGCAGCCTCAATAATTTGTAGAAAACTACAAACATCGGTAACTTTATTTATGCTGTAAAATAGCAACCTGCAAAACCTTCTTGGGACATCAGTCACATAATTTTTCTTCACAGCGTTTGACTCATATCCTGCCCAAAGAAGTTTTCCTAACACACTCGTTTGTTCAGTACCTGATTTTGGCATATTTTCTGTTAAGAAGCTTCTCAAAAATTGTAATTTAACCCGATAGTTTCCGCTGAATAACATCACAACACTACACAGAAGACGCACTGTCAATAATTTACGCATCAATGTATGAATTGCAGTGGCGGCTTCTGGCCGAATTTTTTGGGAGGCGCAAGTGTCGAAACTTTTTGCATTTTAAAAGTGATTGTATTGATTTATCCATCTTTCATTAGTCTGTGAACTTTAAAAAAAATGTACCTACAAAAATGTATTGAAAGTTAATTCGCAGAAATGAAATAATTTTAATTTCAACAGCTACTATATTAGTGGTGGTGATTAGTAATACGAATCACATAAAAACTACTGAACTGTTCGACGACTGCATCAGCAATACGTGAGTGTCCCGGAGATCTGATATGGCTTACAGATCAACCAGTCGTAACAGAAGTCAAACAAGTGGGAGATAGCTTTGTTCGCAGCCCTAAGAAATCATTGCAGCGTGCTTCTCGTGTTACTGTTCCAAAACCAACCGTTTGTCGCATCTTATGGAGACATTTGCACTTGAAAGCATAGCGATGTACGATGGTGCAATAGATTACTGCGGTTGCAGACGCCGGATATACTGCGTCGAGTTTGGGAAGAAATTGACTTCAGGTGGGATGTTTGCCGATGACCAATGGCAGTCACATTGAATGTTTATGTACGAACTTTGTATGTTCTGCTATCACATGACATTAAAACAAATTATGTAAACCTTCTCAATAAATTTTCGTAAGCTTTCAAAGTTGTAAAGATTTTCTTGAATCACACTGTATATGATGGGACATGATCACATGACAGTTCAGCGACCGAGCTTGGAATTACAGCGCCATGTTGCTAGTATGGACGACCACGCTATAGCACCCCAGTAAGAACGTTAAACATGCACCAAGTTACTTACAAATGGCTTTTAAGGAACCCGAAGGTTCATTGCCGCCCTCACATAAGCCCGCCATCAGTCCCTATCCTGCGCAAGATTAATCCAGTCTCTATAATCATAACCCACCTCCCTCAAATACATTTTAATATCATCCTCCCATCTACGTCTCGGCCTCCCTAAAGGTCTTTTTCCCTCCGGCCTCCCAACTAACACACACTACATGCATTTCTGGATTCGCCCATACGTGCTACATGCCCTCCCCATCTCAAGCGTCTGGATTTAATGTTTCCTAATTATGTCAGGTGAAGAATACAATGCGTGCAGTTCTGCGTTGTGTAACTTTCTCCATTCTCCTGTAACTTCATCCCTCTTAGCCCCATATATTTTCCTAAACACCTTATTCTCAAAGACCCTTAATCTCTGTTCCTCTCTCAAAGTGAGAGTTCAAGTTTCACAACCATATAGAAGAACCGATAATATAACTGTTTTATAAATCCCAACTTTCAGATTTTTTGACAGCAGACTAGATGACAAAAGCTTCTCAATCGAATAATAACAGGCATTTCCCATATTTATTCTGCGTTTAATTTTCTCCCGAGTGTCATTCATATTTGTTACTGTTGCTCCAAGATATTTGAATTTTTCCACCTCTTCGAAGGATAAATCTCCAATTTTTATATTTCCATTTCGTATAATATTCTAGTCACGAGACATAATCATATACTTTGTCTTTTCGGGGTTCACTTCCAAACCTATCGCTTTGCTTGCTTCAAGTAAAATTTCCGTGTTTTCCCTAATCGTTTATGGATTTTCTCCTAACATATTCACGTCATCCGCGTAGACAAGAAGCTGATGTAACCCGTTCAATTCCAAACCCAAACCTTGCACCAAGTATAAAGTCGAGATCTGAACTGGCTTGCTGATCGTTTATAAACACATCGAAGGTTCTAGAATTATCCCAAGCAGCGCAGACTTTCAAAGATAATGACATTTTTATCTCCATCAATTCTGTTTGTTGGATTTCCACTCACCAATGCTTCACCGCAGCCAAGTTTGCAACTACGTCCCGCCCACACTAATATTTTGATATGCGACTATGATAACACTGCACTATTCACTCTATCTTCACTGCTTTCCATAATATGTTTCATTTACTTAATTGTCTAATCTTGGAAGGCCTGGCCATTTCCAAATATTTTTGAAGAAGGCGGAAAGGACCTGGACCTCTTAGAGTCAGTGCTAATGGTTAGCATACCAGAATCTGAGTAAATTTATTCAGTGAATGATGTATGTATTTATTTACACTGCAAGTGGGCAAGCACTGGGTGGCAGTGGTATATACAATATTAACAATACACAATAAAATTTACAATACACAATACAATTTTACAACACATATGCAATTTTACACACAGTGATGCGATGTAATGTATTTTTTAGTAAAAGAAGGATTTTGTTTGAAATAAATGCTGATTTGTTTAAGTTTGTTTCGTCTTTGAAGTTACTTAAATAAGTACCACCAATCTATTCTTTATGTTTGTGATGGCCAAGGCTCATAGATACATGCGGGTTGTCTAACTTCCAAGCCGCATGGTGAGTGACGTCACAGGCAGTCCTCCACTTCTAGACCACTCAGTCCGAGTCTTACTGTAAACTCGTTAGTTTGTATCAATTTATTGTGAAGCGTGTGTTGTGTTTAAAGAAGCAGTTGCAGAGTGCATTTTCCCTCCAATATCTTGTCAGGTACAGTACAATTTATTACTATTCTAAATGATTGAATTAGCAGTGTGTGAATTCCAGTGCATTGAATTTCACAAAACAATTGTTTCGTCTTTTTTTTTGTGTCGCCATTATCCACTTTGTCGAAGTTTTCGTCCTCTTTCATATCGCAATTTTCTTTCCAGGCAAGGAGGTTTATTTTAAAAATGCCGGGAACTCTATGTTGTGTCGCTGTATGTAATAACAGTCGAGATGAAACGAAGTGTAGTAATATTATATACCATAGATTATCCAAGGATATTTCTCGTAGAAACCATTGTTTGCAGGGATGCAAGGAAGACGATAAATTCAATACAGTTACGTTTCATATCACAGGATTACGAAAGAGACTTGATGGTAGAGTTGCTAAAGACAGAACATAAAAGATGTTTAAAGAAATCAGCAGTACCGTCAATTGCAATCTGATGGAGAACCTAGCTCTTCTAGACTCCAAACACGAGAGAACAGGAAGTTAGTATCAGAAATACTAGGAAAAAAAAAAAAAAGCTTAGGTAATGAGCAAGGAAGAAAAGAAGACGAAATAGTGCGAGGGAGGAGAACTAGAGATTGGGAAAAAAAAAAAGACACTTCTAAAAGAGCGAGTTGAATCAGGCTGATATGAGGAAGATGAGAAAAATTCTTTTTCTGAAGACAAAAACAGCAGGGATTGAATAACAATAACAAAGCCGAGAAATATTCCAAGGTTTTGTCATCTTTATTCACAGAAAATCAAATCCAACTGCTCCTCGCAAGAAAAGGACAAGTAAGATGGACACCCGAAGAGCTGAACTTGCCTTTCACTTTACGTTACCTTGGCAAAGGATATGTATTTATTCTTACGAGCAGTGGCGGCTCGTGGGTATTGAATTAAGGGGGGGCTGCATACAAAAATAAACCAAGCAACTTACTTTATTTGAAGATTAGTTCCATGCGGCTTATCTTGTAAGTTGTGTTTAAATGAGACAGGCTCATGTCAGTAGATTTACTGGCATTTAAAAGAATCCTGCGGACAAAATTCCGGCACACCGGCGACGCTGATATAACCTCTGCTGTTGCGAGTGCCGTTAAATAAACCATAATTTAATTTTTTATATGCAGATTTGAACTTTAGAAATATCTAACTGGCGATGTTGTAGTTGGTTGTATTTTATATATATATATATATATATATATATATATATATATATATATATATATATATATATAAGATACATCAATAAATGAAAAAAAAATAACAGCCAGAAATTGAATTCAGGGTATTCAAGAGTACGCACCAGGGTGCTTGCCTCATTTATTGTGATGTCAGATGTTTCAGATTCCATTATGGTTTGAAAACATTCTAACAATGACTCCTTCTCATGAACAACATTTACTGGTCTTGTTTTAAATCCATCTTGTTGCCTCAGCTGATGGAATTGTCTTTGAAACACATTAATCTAATACAGACTGAGTGGAGATTGAGAGAAGAAAGCAGGGATACTGGATAAATCAGCAAAAAATATGCGAGCCTTTGTATTTTGTTTAGCGGCTCTTTCCATTATGAGATTCAACTGATGGGCACTTAATTTCACATTTCTCCTGAATTGTTAAGGTACTGAACTGAATAGACTGTAAATATTGTACAGAATTAAACATTGTTGCACTTGTTATACTCACAACATTAAAGAAAATGTATTTAAAACTGCGCGCTACTGACAAACTGCTGGAAATTTTGCAGCGCCTGGAAATTCTGGATTCAGTGCAAGGGGCAGCAGGGAGGAGGGGTAAAACTAACGCGCAAAGTATCCGAGACGAGACTGGCAGCTCCAGGGGAGGAAGTGGCTTCACCTTATAGTCCTTGTCTCTGGTTTCGATTGGCAGCACCAGGGGAGGAAGTGACTTCACTAACGATTGCGTGCATGTCATTGAGAGCGAAATTTTTTAAAAAAATTCGAGCCGCTAAATAGAGACTGTATAATAAATGTTTTTCACAACATAAAACGAGACAAGAGCCACAAATGTCTGGGGGTGCTGCAGCTCCGCAGCCCCTCTTCGAAAGCCGCCCCTGCTTACGAGGGAGCTTAAAGTACCGCTATCTGGAATTTCAGCATTGCAAAAGTGGGCGTCATTTAAAATGAGGGGAGGATTACTATAACCCCAGATCACATATACACTATCTACCAAAAAGTAATTGGACACTGTTTTTGCTACTTAGAACCTCGTGATACCTCCTCTTGTTGCTATAACAGCAGCCACCTTGTCATGCATGCTCTCCACTAGTTTGTGTAGGATATCTACTGGAATGTGTCGCTATTCCTCTTGCAACATGGCGCTCAGTTGGACAATGGAAGTTGGCCCCATGTTTCGGGGGCTGCTATGCAGACAATAATGTTCACCGGTTGGACTGGCCTGCACAGAGTCCCGATCTCAATCCCATTGAGCACTTTTGTAACGAATTGGACCGGCGATTGAGGTCTCGGGAGATGCGGCAACTTCCATTGTCCAACTGAGTGCCATGTTGCAAGAGGAATGGTGACGCATTCCAGTGGATATCCTACACAAACTAGTGGAGAGCATGCCTGACAGGGTGGCTGCTGTTATAGCAACAAGAGATGGTACCACGAGATTCTAAAGGGGCAAAAACAGTGCCCAATTACTTTTTGGTAGATAGTGTATAACAGATAGATAATCCCTATGTTAAAATCAGTAGCACTTTGAAGAGAACAACCGCCAGGAACGCCACTCGTCCGCCATAAACAAACACGACATGGCAGTACAGTCGCTAATGGAATTCAAATTGGAGTAATGACGTGACTCCTTATGTAACAACTAAATGGCGGCATAGTAAACTTGACAAAAGTTGTTACCGTCAATGCCTATAAGGCCGAGCAATCTGGGTATATTTGATCTGGGCTATAACAAATGTTACAGAAGTTGCAGAAAGGAAACTGAGTTAAGACGGAACGTATAGCTATTCTAATGTTTGACGGGATGAGAATGAAACGAACTTTCGAATATGACGAAGAATGAAATTATCGGCTCATCGAATTTTATGCAAATTGTCATGGTTCGTGGTTTATTTTCCAATTGGAAACAGTCCGTATATGTGAATTTCGATACGAAAATGACATCAGCTATAATGAACTCATTAACTTGTAAATTAAATAAGGCAGGTTATCTGGTTAAAGCCACTTGTAAGTGGAGAAAGTAACGTTGAACCATAACGAATAGAAAGAAGTAGTGGTCGCACTCTGTTAATTCAAACGGCCGATACCACGCGGCTCTAGTGTAGAGTTCGCTCAGTCTGTTCCGTGTATAAGTACGTAAATACATTTAACGTAAGTTGCACGGTTTACCTTTCGCTCCATATACGTACGTAACTGGCATTGTACTTAAACTATTTGAAAGAAAAACACATTCATATACATCACACTGTAAAACAAATAATACTTTAATATGTAAAACTTAACTTAGGGCTGCTTGTAGGCATGCAATATGTACTCACCAACAGTTACTTGTCCGACACTTTGAAGAATTTACGAGATGATTTGGCGGCTCTCGGAGCTTGGAGTTCTCGTCGGATTTGTTTCGTCCGGAAGAAGAACCGACATTTCATATAGTGAAAAATTAGTTTCGGTATGATATCCATGGCATGATCCAAGCAGCATCCTGTTCCCGGTGGCTGAATTACAATTGAGGCAATATTGTCTATGCACTCGTGAAATATGTCGCCCCACATTCCATCGCTCAATTTTTCTTTTATTGTCTGTTCTGTTTGCATAAGCAAATGAAACACGCACGCCCTACAACCCGGAACAAAACACGAATGCATTGCTTCAAATATAACACGACAAAAACATAATAATCTCGTCCTTTAATAAATAAATCGTGAGAGCTACTCACTTGTCACTCGTGTACGAATAATTGCAGATTAGTGTATTGGCACTTAAAGTATTTAACGCACTTAATTACACTAAAAAAGCAAACGAAATGAACGAAAACTCTACTGCTTCTTTTATGGATATTCGCTTCCAACTGAGCAATACCGATCGCAGCGCCACTAATTCTCTTGGTCACCGTCGAAAATGCTGAACAGATAGAGTGCGCACACTTCTTCTTTGTATTCGTTATGGTTGAACTATGGAGAGAGCTAAATGTGTCAATTGAGAAAACTTTTTTTTTTTCCACACCCATCTCTTTACGTGTTCGCAGATGCCACATGTGCTAAAACTTATTCGAAACTAGTTTCTAGACACGGGATTTGTTCTACCTTGAAATATTTCCGTTTATAAAGGTATCCTAGAGCCCTTAATCCATTCTGAAAATCCTGAAATAAAGGTCACAAGAGAATCAAGGCGCATTTAAAAGTGGAGAGGACTCAACGCCAGAATGTGCGAAAGACAACCCAATTAATGTCCCTCCTCAGTCTTAGCTTTGAAAACATTTTTACCAGATAAGGATGCTGAACTTGCCAAAAACACAGGTTTTTTTTTTAATTAGTAGATAAATGGTTTGGCTTGATGAACTCAACTGTCCGCGTAATTTGGAAAAGACTTTGAGAAACAAAATCATTTTCTCAATGAAACGTTGGACATTATGAAGGACATGAGATGATGTGGTAAAAGAATAGTTCAGCTGTTCCAAAAAGGTTGCGTAATTTCAATTAAATCTACATAGTTCCTGTTTGAATATTTAAAAAGCTCTTTGGCTATAATTTATTTTAACTCGCCATCTAAACCAAGATGCCGTCGAAAACTGGTTTTCACAAGTTATACTACGAGGTGGAAGAATGATCACCCCTCGCCTCTCGATGCATTGCACCGAATGAGGATGCTTATATTACGGAAAAATCATTGAGTATTACAAGATAACACTAACACGAATAATTGTGCTGATGATTCCGAGTTTGTATCTTGCAGAGTAATTAGTGCGATTGATACTACTTACTGGCTTTCAAGGAACCCGCCAGTGGCGGCTGACTGACTGAGGCAAGTGAGGCCGGGCCTCAGTAACTTGGCTTAACTGAAATCAAATTTTGTGTTTATATATATATATATATATATATATATATATATATATATATATATATATATATATGTATTAGTTATTTGAATGAAGCATATAACGCTGTAAAAGAATTTGAAAACTTTGATGTATATAGGCCTGTTTTGCAGTAAAATTTGTTCCTGAGGCCGGGATCGCTCGTGCCAGGTTTGGCTTGTCATGTATATAGACCTGTTTTGCAGTAAAATTTGTTCCTGAGGCCGGGATCGCTCGTGCCGGGTCTGGCTTGTGATGTATATAGACCTGTTTTGCAGTAAAATTTGTTCCTGAGGCCAGAATCGTTCGTGCCGGTTCTCGCTTAATGCATTTCATGTCCTTTCGCGGGCTTTGAGTTTACGCTTAAAACGTTGTAGCTGAGGCACAATTCGGCTGGCCTGGTCAAGTTTCACTCCTCCCATCCATGGGCCGGCCTCGAGGGTAGAGTGGGGTGGGAATAGCAGTGGTGACTTCTCTTCCTAACTAGGCCATAAATAACAAAATTCCAGCTCTTTGGCAGGCAGAAACCCACTCGATTCTCTCCCCTTATGTCTCAGTTTATGACATAAGCGAGGGTGTTATACTATTGTACTTCGTAGTATAGTGAATCTGGGCCAATGTTATGTATTTTGGGAAAATATAAACAGAAACAAATGAGAGAAATAATGCTGGTGCAGTTAATTCATTGTTAGAGTGTCCTTTTTCGAGAAGAAATAATACTGAAAGAAAGGAAGTTTTAAATAAAGGGAGAGACTACCGAGATACGAAATCGCTGATAATTTTTCAGACACATAATCTTAAAACGCGAGTTTCTATTGCATCCTGGTATGGACAACATAAATGGTTATGTGGTAATGTGATGCAAAATAAACTTCTCTAGGCCTTGTTTGTTGCTGTCGAAGGAAAAAAATAAAAGAAAGAAAGGGGAATTTCAACACATAATATGGGATGCTTCATCACACTGAAACAATCACTGAAACTCAGAGCATAACAGCTTATTTGGTGAGTGAAATTATTATTTTTCATTGATAGTAATAAGAATAGACTAATAATAGTAACAATAATAATAATACAGTAATAATGATATTAATAATATAATAACAATAATAATCAATATCATAAACAAACATTTCCAATCGGAGGCACTTAAACTAGTTGCATCTGGCCTCACCGAGGATTTTGATCACCGGCCGCTACTGGAACCCGCAGGTTCATTGCCGCCCTCACATAAGCCCGCCATCAGCCCCTATCCTGAGCAAGATTAATCCAGTCTCTACCAACATATGCCACTTCCATAAAATCCATTTTAATATTACCCTCCCATCTACGTCTCGGACTCCCCAAAGGTCTTTTTCCCCTCCGGCCTCCCAACTAACACTCTATATGCATTTCTGGATAATTAATGTGATTGATGCTCCCATTAATGAAGAAACAAAGTTAAGTAACACCTCTATTGATACGGTGCATCTAGAGGGATTCGAAGAAGGACTAGGCGACACAGACTTGAAATCAACGGTCAGTGACATGGAATGCATGCACTAGAATATTTAGCCGGCTGGGTGTCGAAGAAATTGAAAGACGATTTACGTATTTGGTTGAAAACATGGAAGATGGCAGGAGCAAAGTAAGTACAACACCAGAAACATGGATTTTCTTGAACAAAGATGTACAGAAAGCTCATGCTGTTCTTTCAGTCCGTGAAAACTACATATTTACTTCAACTCCTTTTCTTGCCCAAACATTTTTCTCCGTTGAAATTAGAAGGTAGGGCCAACAGTACATCGAACATGGACTTTTTACTGCCACATAGCCATGTATCATTTCCAAATCATTCTTTATTAAAACGTACTTTGGTTTTTGTTTGACCTCATGGTATTTTAATTAGGAGTTTGTTTAGGTCTGTCAACTGTTCCTTTCTTTTCAGAAAAACTTCAGTTGAAAAATGACTTTGTAAATATTCTATAATATAGGCCTGGGCGTTAATAGCTCAATTGAGCTACTGCGGACTACCCCTAACTCCACATTCTCCGGCAGATACAGTTCTGTATCTAATCGACATAAGTAGACCTGAATTCAGAACATCGGCAAACTCTCCCTGACCACAGCTATGTCATTATTTCATGCAGTTATAACACCGATTGCCTCCTATGGAATAGAATTAATATGGGAGAAACTGACGAACAACGACCTTGCAAAGTTAGAAAATGTGAGGGCAAGGTTCCTGAAGAGAGTCCTAGGAGTAGGAAAGCAGTCCCCTACCAGGATCGTCTACGTGCTGGCCAAAGAGAGTTTCTTCATAGAGGACCTCAGGCTGGAACTAATGCTACCATCAACAGGCCCATATCAAGCACACCTGGAGACACGGCGTAGGAAGCAAGAAGACATCGACCCGGACTTCTATTGTACAACCGCAATGACGGACCGGAAGTGGACAGAGACGTGCCAGGACCAAATACACGTGGTTTTATTTTTATTTTAGTTGGTTATTTAACGACGCTGTATCAACTACTAGGTTATTTAGCGTCGATGAGATTGGTGATAGCGAGATGATATTTGGCGACATGAGGACGAGGATTCGCCATAGATTACCTTGCATTCACATTACGGTTGGGGAAAACCTCGGAAAAAACCCAACCAGGTAATCAGCCCAAGCGGGGATCGAACCCGCGCCCGAACGCAACTTCAGACGGCAGGCAAGCGCCTTAACCGACTGAGCCACGCCGGTGGCTTGACACGTGGTAACCAGACTCGCTATCCACGGCTTCCACCACAAGATATGTAGGACGCAAAGATTACACCATCTAGACGACGACTGCATTTGCTCACTGTGCGACCGAAAGTGCGAACGCTATCACATAATAATGTGTGGAAGAAGAACAAAATCCATAACAGACTACAGTGACTAATGTGTGATACAAGATCAACATATATAAAAGTCATACTTAATACTCTTTCGAGTGCTCCTTATATGTATTATTATACGTAGACCTGAAGGAACAGTTGACCTGAAGTAGACCTGAAGGCAAGCATGGCTGAGTGACGGATTGTGTAAGACATGCATCTCGATGGTCGCCTAAAACCACCACTGATACACAGTGCTTTATTGTGTGTTCGTACCTGAAGCGGTGAAGCGGAAAGGACATGGGCGAAGGTGTCTCCTTTCCTTTTCCTTCCCCTTTATGCTCAGTACTGCTATAATACAAGCAGTCGTCTCCCATGATATTTTAGTTTGTGTAACAATCGCAATAGTACACGCAACGCACTTAAAGTAAGAATACTCTTAATCAGACTGCGCTGTTGCCCTATTTCCCAGGGCTTACAAGACAAGCATGCTGTGTGGCGTGTAATGCAGCATGTTGCATTGCCGATCTGCATGAATACGCATGCGCGCTCAGTCTCTTCAATGCTTTTTCACGCCAGCCTTAGCCTTGCCTATAAGCTGTTAGCCGGGCCAACAGTCCTAACATGGATCCTCCGCCACTGATGAAAACTTTCACAGAGAAAAGGAAATGACATTCACACACATTACTGTTAATGCAAGTTATCTTGAACCTTCTGAGCGGGGACAGAGGGGCAGAGGGAAGGAAGCGAGTAACGCGGGTGGAGCCAACTGAGTTGTTTGCGCATGCTCCGCAGTATAATCTCTTGTCAAGAAACATAGAACTATTTCCTTCACTGCGTACCAGTAGTGTTACCATGGAGCAGCAACCACAGGGTAGTAATTATGGTGAAATCACACCACCGCGGAGAAAAAGTAACGCTGTTATCCATAGCGGAGAAAGAGAAATTATCGCAAATATAATAAAATTAAGCGTTGCGAGGAGGAAAAATTAAACAAATATTTGCTGGAACCTCTTGCTAAGGAATATGAGAGAGCGGCTACATACTCTGGCAAAAGTATTAATTCCGTCAAGAGAATTAAAAATAATATTGAATTACAACCGAATGAACCTCACACTACTCGGGAAAGAATAGTTATGTAATGTTTAGAAATTATTGCTATAATAGTTATGTACAATAGTGTGTGTACTGTGAACGACATAATGAATTACTGTTGTAAGTTATTATTTTCTTATAGTTCTACTAAACATATTATTTCATTCCAGAATTAGGACTTGTGTAAAGTTGAAGTGGACGACTTCGATCAACACGTTATTCGGGATACTATCGAAGAATTCTATCGTGTTCAGAAAGTAGTACATAGTCTACGATTAAGAAGATAATTCCGAATGGATGATGCCATTGACGAAATAATTAATTTTAGAACAAGCGATGATGGCAGCAATGATAGGGATATGGATTGTGTATAATTGTAAATTAATGTAAATTCAAATAATAAGCCTGTAAAATATTGTTATAAGAATATGTACATATTATCTGAAGGTGTAAGTCATGCGGGCCTATATAATGTACAGAAGTAGCTGTAGTAACTCCTCCATTGCCGGTCCCCAGCCCGGATGAGAGAGGAGTGTACACACGATTATATTTAAATACTTACTCATTACAGGTTAATTAAAGCTTGCTACGAAACTATGTTCTCCTCTCAAAACCGGAATATCGAGAGAAGATGATGTCTGTATTGAACCAAGTTCTTTTACAGTAGAGAGCCGTAAGGTAAAAGAACCAACGTTTTCTGAAAAGAGTCACGTTACCCGAGGGAGGGGCATCCTTGCCGTGCCGTTACGTTGATGAGTACACGCCGTACCGAGCAGTTCCAAAGACAGACTTAGGGGATGTAAGGTTCAAGATAACTTGCAATGACAATACGTTGGGTAAAGATTAAAATTTGCGCCTCACATAAAAGTAATAACATAATATGTCCAACTTTCCTTCTCAAATTATTTAATGAATACTTTCTAAGACAATGACTCATTAAAACAATACAATTTATCCAACTCGTCTTTGACATCAAGGTCATAGTGTAAGGCAATATGAATGGAAAACCGCAAAATAAGGCTTTATTTCAAAGCCTTAAAGTGATTACGAATCGTCTTTGGTGTTGATTGTTGAAAAGAAACAAATTCCTACATGAAATTCTCAATATAGAACCGATAGTAGAATATCTTTATCTCCCAGAGGATAATAGTAGCCCATTTGTACACTCCCAACGTATCATCTATACCTAGCAACAAGATAGAATGTTAACATAATTGAAGAGTGTGATCCCAAAACACGGTCAGTCCATTTGGAAATTTGGTAGAATTCAGGAAGAGTCGCTGTTTTCCCGATCAAGAAGTTGATGTTAGTCTAGTATATACAGTCACGAAGCTTGAGTTGTGGGGGTGCTAGGAACAATTGACTGTGCTGGTACTATTTCACATTGTCTGTAATGAGGCGATATTAGCGATCCTAGTGGTTAGCAACTATCTATGGATGCATATTTACTACGTATTGAGCTTCGCGACTGTATATATTAGACTGTGTTATAGGTCTGTATGACGTCAAATGTCCGCACATTGCATTGCAAGTACCTACGAAAAACTGTTTCGGTCTGGGCCCTTCAAGGGCTGTGGCGTCACGGATTATTATTATTATTATTATTATTATTATTATTATTATTATTATTATTACTACTACTAAGACAATTGATAGTGGAAATGTGTAATAGCGCCATTCGAATATTTATCATATTAGTTCCTTGTACAATATAAGTTAATTAATTCGTGGTCTGTTTGCCATATTGACTGTAATAAGGTTAATAGCAAACTAATGAATTCAGTTCTATTAAGCCATAATAAATAAAGTCATATGTATAATATCTTTGAAGCACGTAGCTGTTGTTAATTGTGCCCAAGTATAATGTTTAAGGGTTTATGCATTAACGAATTAGTAGCGTAGCCCTAATGGCTATGATAAGGGTTCACTGAACGAAAGATCCTAGGATCAAATCTCGGTATATGCAAAGGTAAGTTACCGGTATGTATAGACTACTAATTTAATATAGAGTAGACTAGCTGGTAAAATTAAGTAGGTAGAGAGAGAAAGAGATAAGTAGAGGAAAATATGTGCGTGAGTGAAGTGGAGTGTGTAGGATTGGGACAAGAAAAAGCTCGCTCAGTCCGTGGATAAAAAAAAAAAAACTAGCCCGGTCTTTTCATAAAAAAAAGGACTCAACGCGCTTTGGGATCGCACTCGTCAATAAATTGTTATAAGAAATTCATTCAGCATACTTCAGTATTACGTGGAGCTTGCAGCATTTTTACACGTGATCTAGCTTAATAATAAACTGCAACAATCATCATCATCATCATCCTTCACGAATTAGGCCTCTCTAGACCTGTTTCGGCCCCATCTAGCAGTCTTCTTAAAGGTCTTCCTGGTCGACGATGTCCTCTAGGTTTATACTGCATCATAATTTTTGGGATTATTGAATTTTCCATTCTTCTTACATGATCTAGCCAATTGAATTTGTATCTGCTGATTTTTTTCTTCTACTGACTCTACTTCTAATTGTTCTAAAATTTCTTCATTCCTTTTTCGGTCTAAAAGAGTAGGCTATATCCTGCTGTCCTGAAAAATTTCATTTCCGTTGCTTTGATTCTGTTCATGTCTTTTTTCTTTAATGTCCAAATCTCGTTTCCGTATAAAAGGGAGGGTAATGCTAGTGTATTATATATTTTTATTCTTGTAGACTTTTGTACTAATTTAGCTTTTAATGTACTGTTTATTATTCCTAGAATTTGTGTAGATTTGGTAATTTTCTTGTTCACATCTTTTTCATTTTGATAAGATATTTCACAACCCAGATAATTGAAATTTTGCACTTGTTCGAGGCATTGGTTATTGTGTATTATCTTACTTCTGACTCGGTCTTGTCCTAAAAATGCCATTACTTTTGATTTTTGTGCTGAAATTTCCATCCCAAAATCTTTTAATATTTTATTTAATGTATACAATCCTCTTTGCAAATTATCCTCTGAATTGGAAATTATGACTTGATCATCGGCATAGAGTAAGGTATTTAATGTTAGAGTACTGGTTATTTTGATTCCTGATGTGTAGATTTGGTTCCATTTTAAAATAATTTCATTTATATAAATATTAAATAAAGTTGGTGATAGTGGACAACCTTGTCGAACTCCATTATTAACTAATTTTCTTTCGGATATACAGTTATTTATTTTGACACTTATTTTGCTGTCTGTGTAGATTTCTATTATATTTTGTAATAGCAAATTTGGAATATTTTTATTTTGTAATATGTCGAATAAAAGGTCTCTTCGGACTTTATCAAAAGCTTTCACAAAATCAATAAAAGCTATATGGGTTTCTAAATTAAATTCTCTTCTTTTTTCTAACAATAGTTTGATACTAAATAATGGATCTACACATGATCTTCGTTTTCTAAAGCCATTTTGACACTCCAGAAGGAAAGTTTAAACTGCAACAAGGTGCAAAAAGTGGTGGTGAATGTTACCCTTTCCCGTGTTCAGCGATATTTTCGCTCACTCATCTCATTGCAATCTGACGCTCAGCACACAGTATCCTGTTTCTGGACCCATACAGATGTTGATCTTTTGGGCACCATCCATGGATTAGTGTTCAGTGCTTGCAACAAGTTTCAAAGGTTATTGGATAGATGGCATTTCTGGGGTTGCGAGTTTCAAACAGATATTTAAATACATGCGGTAAGATATTATTATAACAGTGTTGTTGTGTATAATCGTGAATAAAAGATTAATATATTGTGGTAGAGAACGAGAACATACATTCTACAGGACGTTGTACATAGAAAAGTTATTTTATAACTTGTCTCAACTTATTACATGAGAGTAGACAGGTAAATTATAAATAATATGCCTGTTGGTCGGTTTTAACCTTAATTTGAATGCTTTTTATAGTAGTGTTTTATTGTATAATGTGGTAGGTTGAATGATATCTAATTGGTGAAAGGTTTAAAAATCTAAGTGGAAAGTAGCAGTGATGTTCAGTTTATATGACATTTCATCTGACATTATGTCTGAGAATTGTAAGATGTGTAAGCAATGTTGTGGGAGATAGAGACTAATGAATTTGAATATGATTTTGCATTCCTTAGATAAATTACCCTTTGTTATTAATGCAGTAACATTGTGGTCATTCGTATATAGACTACTGGAGTAAAGTTTGAATTGTATAGAATGTGTAAATATTAGCTGTAAGAGACATGAAAATTATTCGGATGTTAAGCTCATTTTGTAGTGATCGGCATGTTGTATTTCTGTACTGTCTTGTTCATATATACATTAGAACGCATAGTTTACTTTGACAGTTTTACTGATATTGCGTGAGACTGAAAAATGTCATACATGTTACTACATTTCATTGAAAGAACTGAATTGATACATTATGATGGGCATTTTGATTTTGGTTGTGTAGGCCTAAGCATATTTATTTTAATTAAAATGAAAATGTCTAGAATTATATTAACATTAAAAAGGAATTAATTAAGCGTAATATTCCTAACATTAACATTCCAAGAAGATAGCAATTTTGATATGTTTTCATCTGTGCTAACTCTTCGAAAACAAACTCATTCCTGTTTAACATACAGTTACCGGTACATTTTATAACAAATCACATCTCCGAAAAGCCTAGTTTTCCTAGATTCTTTTCCTGGGAGTAAGTAGAAATTCCTCTGGAAGCAATACAAGACAAAACTTGCTGGAAATCAGAATTTATTGGGTCTTGTACTAGTACAGAGTAAATAATCGCTAAGCTCTAGAATACAGGTACCTAAGAAATTTTTTGTAGTATTAGTGACCATACCATGTCGAGCCTCCAACCAAAGGAGAGGGAACAAGTGAAGTTAAGTAAAGATGGCAGCTGGTATGCAATGTATTCTGAAGAATTATCCCTGGACCAAAGACTTTGGCTTATTTTAGTAGATGTTACGAAATATGAAGCTAAAATGATTAATGTGTTTAAGCAGCGAATGAAGACAAGTTTTTTTCCCCACTGGGCCAAAAAACACTCACTTTTTCTTGCAAAAAAAAAAGTGATGGACAAATAATATTTTTCTTGGGATGATTGTATTGCATAAATTTCTTTGTGCAGTTGGCTTCCAAATAGTTATTGTCATCTGAAACATACGTTATCACTCACATGCCCATTTTCCGAACATGTCGGTGTAAGAGACAGGAAGAATGTATAGTGTATAGGTGGAACGTAGGCTACTCCAGGAGAGACAAGATGTCAGCAACTTTGTTCTTTTTCGACTGGTCAGGGTCCGTCATATTTTAGCTGAAATGCAGGAATTGAGTTCTGCCTTCCACGTTTTCAGAGATTAAGTTCATGCCAGACATCATTACGAACTGTGTGACTAATAAATACTGATGACAGATTTTCTGATGTGACCTTCAGCAGACATACATCCCTTAGGTCCACACCTGTGGAGTAACGGTCAGCGCATCTGGCTGCGAAACCAGGTGGCCCGGGTTCGAATCCCGGTCGGGGCAAGTTATCTGGTTGAGGTTTTTTCCGAGGTTTTCCCTCAACCCAATACGAGCAAATGCTGGGTAACTTTCGGTGTTGGACCCCTTCATATCATTCAGACGCTAAATAACCTAGATGTTGATACAGCGTCGTAAAATAACCCAATAAAATAAAAATAAAATACATCCCTTAGCTTGACAGAAGGCCACTGGGAGAAGCCTCGAAGTAGATGGAAAGATGAAATTAAGAAGGAATGCATGGAAATAGGAATTACCAACTGGGAGGAACTAGCAAAAGACAGAACAGAGTGGAAGCCTTTTGTGAAATCGACATGGAGTCGACATGCTCCGTAATGTCCTTTGATTGATTGATTTTAATTGAAGTAGCAAGTGTCAACAAGATAGCTTTAAATGTGTATATTGAGGTATTCTTTCCAGATAAATTAATTCTGTGGCCGGGAGGAAAAAGGCCTTAAGTCAATGAGATTTTCAGATATTCTGAAAGCGGAAACAGTTCTCTACAATCTGGTAAAATGGCTAAAGTCAAATAAGACTCCTGACTGGATTTATAGAGCGTTACCAAATGTCCTAAGTGCTTTTTGAATCGAGCACACACAGAATAAAGGCCTTAAGAATATTTAATACTTTATTCCTTACAGACCATCACAGGTTTACTTTCCATGCTTCCCTATTAAAAAGGTCTAACTTGTATTTTAGCCATTTTATCACATACTGATGTCCTTTCCTTTTAATTCTTTAAGCACCAGGGTAAATAGTCCTATAATTGTTTAAGACCCATTTTGCATTTCTAATAATTTACATTTCTCATTTATTTTGACATGAAAAAGGTCTTATGTTTAAATAGTCCCGTTTACTCAGTTTGGGTTCTAGTCTTAAAAGGGCTTAAGTGCGGCTATTTTTGGAAATAACCAAGAAAATTGTTAAATGAGCAACAGTACCTATTTTAGAAGAAATATAAACAAATAATATCCAGGAAAAAACCTCTTAACTTAATTAAAAAACTCTGTAATTGGTACCAATTTTAATCTTTCTACTGCTCTCCTGAAAAGTATAAAATTTTTGCTTAAGACCTTTTTCCTCCCGGCCACAGAATTACGTATGTATAAAAATGCCATGGAAACATTCAGATAGTTTTTTTTTTTATCTCAAAACTGTACTGAAGTGACTGAGGTCCTTTCTGCAATCATCAATTCAATTAATTTCTTTACTGCCATCTTAAAATTTTATTTGTGTACGTATTTGTGGTGGTATGGAAGGGATAGTCTTAACTCCACCATAATAAATAAATAAGTTAATAAATAATAAATGTTTGGTCTGGATGTTGCAGGTCTATTCTGCCTGTGGAACACAATTGTGAAGGAATGGACCACGGCCAGTGCTTGTGCTAAGTGGACTCCTGTGCGTAGATTTGTGCAATTCGAACCCAAGTGCTTCAGAATGGAAGAAAGGGGACTTGTGACAAGTGCTTGGACTCAGTGCGAACCCAAACAGAAGGACGATGATTCCATCGTTGTAATGAAACTCTCGTACTCCGATGTTGAGGATCATGCAGTGGACGAAGACGACTCGACTGTGGTGAGTTACAAAACAGTTCACTTGAGTGCAGCATTGTATATTGTTTGCTGTCATGATGATGTGTATAACGTTGTGTTGCTTTTCACTAACTGGTGATGAAAATTTTCCGGAAAATTAGGCTTTTTTATCAACTTATTGATTTTTCCAAGTTTCATAATTGAGATATTCTCTGGTTAAGTGCAGAATCTCGAATTTGATATACAGAGCATTAAACATTTCAGAGCTGATATAGCAGCATTGTACAGAATGGCATTCAAATGTTTCTAGACTAGACGGCATTTCGGAAGGCGGTCAGCTGCTACATGTGCCGTAGCAATTCTGGTATGTGACGTCACAAGCTTGTACAGTAGAACCATTCAGAATCAGTCTATAACAAGTACGTCCAGAGTTCGTTTGTTTGTTTCAATACATTGAATAAGTAAAACTAACATTTACTGTGTATGTAAGATAAATAAATGGAAGAAGAGACTGTAAAAAGACAAGTATTGCACAGGCAGGCACGGATAATAATGTTTAAGGTGTACTGTTAATGCAAGTTATCTTGAACCTTCTGAGTGGGGACAGAGGGGCAGAGGGAAGGAAGCGCGTAACGCGGGTGGAGCCAACTGAGTTGTTTGCGCATGCTCTGCAGCATAATCTCTTGTCAAGAAACATAGAACTATTTCCTTCACTGCGTACCAGTAGTGTTACCATGGAGCAGCAACCACAGGGTAGTAATTATGGTGAAATCACACCACTGCGGAGAAAAAGTAGCGCTGTTATCCATAGCGGAGAAAGAGAAATTATCGCAAATATAATTAAATGTTGCGAGGAGGAAAAATTAAACAAATATTTGCTGGAACCTCTTGATAAGGAATATGAGAGAGCGGCTAAATACTCTGGCAAAAGTATTAGTTCCGTGAAGAGAATTAAAAATAATATTGAATTACAACCGAATGAACCTCACACTACTCGGGAAAGAATAGATATGTAATGTTTAGAAATTATTGCTATAATAGTTATGTACAATAGTGTGTGTACTGTGAACGACATAATGAATTACTGTTGTAAGTTATTATTTTCTTATAGTTCTACTAAACATATTATTTCATTCCAGAATTAGGACTTGTGTAAAGTTGAAGTGGACGACTTCGATCAACACGTTATTCGGGATACAATCGAAGAATTCTATCGTGTTCAGAAAGTAGTACATAGTCTACGATTAAGAAGATAATTCCGAATGGATGATGCCATTGGCGAAATAATTAATTTTGGAACAAGCGATGATGGCAGCAATGATAGGGATATGGATTGTGTATAATTGTAAATTAATGTAAATTCAAATAATAGGCCTGTAAAATGTTGTTATAAGAATATGTACATATTAGCTGAAGGTGTAAGTCATGCAGGCCTATATAATGTATAGAAGTAGCTGTAGTAACTCCTCCATTGCCGGTCCTCAGCCCGGATGAGAGAGGAGTGTACACACGATTATATTTAAATACTTACTCATTACAGGTTAATTAAAGCTTGCTACGAAACTATGTTCTCCTCTCAAAACCGGAGTATCGATAGAAGATGATGTCTGTATTGAACCAAGTTCTTTTATAGTAGAGAGCCGTAAGGTAAAAGAACCAACGTTTTCTGAAAAGAGTCACGTTACCCGAGGGAGGGGCATCCTTGCCGTGCCGTTACGTTGATGAGTACACGCCGTACCGAGCAGTTCCAAAGACAGACTTAGGGGATGTAAGGTTCAAGATAACTTGCAATGACAGTATAATTATTTTAAAAACGTTGACGAGCAGAATGCTGGTGGCCATATTGATGCTGACTGCAATGTTGCCAACGCGCAAGAAACGACTGTAGAAGCATGTGGTGTGGGATTGAGAACCGTGCAAAGAATATTGTTAGTGAAGGAAAGAGGGTTTGTTTGGTGTCATGTTTACAGTAATCAATGGCTAAGGTCATTATTGTCTTTTGATAATTTAAATTCTCTCCTGCGCTATTTGTATTGCACGTGCTCGTGAAGTACGATGTGGCAATGTTGTACGCTGCCTTGCTCTCTCTATCTGTCTCTCTCGACGCAAACGCTAGCAGACTACCGCCTTCCGAATTGCTGTCGACTCTAGAGGGTGCTGTGTTTGTTGGTGGGAAATAATATATTGTCAGGAGGGAGATATGTTATTAAGAATTCAATATATATGCTGGAAATGGAAAAGCGACGTAATGTATGTTAAGTTGTCATTTCAGGCAACACCTGAATTTTTCCACCTCTTCAAAGGATAAATTTCCAATTTTTATATTTCCATTTCGTACTATGTTCTGGTCACGAGACATAATCGTATACTTTGTCTAGGTATTATAATGGATTTTAAATTGACATGGGAGCCTCAGGTCGATTTTGTTTGCTCTAGGCTTTACGCACAGTACTGTTTATCTATTCGAGTAACTCAGTTAGTAGAGCAGCTGGCTACGGACTAGAAGGTCTGGGGTTTGATCCCAAGTGGTAACGGGATTTTTCTCGTTGCCAAACTTCCAGAACGGCCCTGATGTTCACTCAGCCTCCTATAAAATTGAGTACCAGGTCTTTCCCGGGGGTGAAAGGCGGTCAGAGCGTGGTTCCGACCACTCCACCTCATTCTAGTGCCGAGGTCATGGAAAGCATGGGGCTCTACCTCCATGCCCCCCAAGTGCATTCATGGCGTGTGACGGGGATACCTTTACCTTTACCCTTTTTTTACCATTTATCTATTAAGACATTTAAAGAACCTGTTACCAAAACAGTATTCGTAAATCAATTATTATGCACTCTTCAATAGTATTTTGACTTACGGTGCCACTGTTTGGGGAAATAGTAGTGGTATGCAAAACGTTCTTGGTATACAAAAAGAAGCTATTCGTATTTTGACTGGTTATGATGCACATTGTTCCACCTCTTTTTATTAAAGAAGAATCAATCTTCTTAATGTATCCAACTGTTTGCTGACAACATGAAGTCCACTATAGTTTATTCCGTTGTTGTTTTTCACGAGAAATGAGGGGTATTTTGATCGGTGTTCATTATAGATGCCTGTTGCTAGTAGCCAGAGTTGGGGTATAGTCAATAAAGAAGAAGTTCTAACTAATAAAATTAATATATACAAGGTGAGCTAATGAAATGGTTGATTTTAAAACTTTAGTAATTATTGCACTGATTACTTTGAAATGAAACTTTCACTTTACATTCAAAGTGTACAGAATAGCATTTACCTGTACCTCATGAAATTCTTATTTTCTGAACACTACATCGCGCAGGTGGGACCCATTTCGTTGCACACATTCTTCAAGTCTAAGTTGTATGTTTCCCATTACATGATGCAACATGCCCACAAGAATTTCAGCAACTTCATGGAGAATTTTTCTTTGAGTCCTTCGATGTTCTGTGGAGGTGAATTTTTGGAGACCATACTCTTCAAATATCCCCATAAGAAAAAATCGTATTGTGTCAGTTCTGGAGATCTCGCAGGGAATGAAATGTCTCCATATCTTGAGACAATGCGGTTTGGAAATAAACGTCTGATTGCATACCTGGAGCATCTAGCCGTGTGACTGGTCACACCATCCTGTTGAAACCACGTGTCTCTATTGATGAGAGGATTATTGGCAATTTGTGAAGACAGAAATTATTGAATCATTTGGACATGTCGCTGTGATGTTATAGTAACAGATGTTCCATTATCGTCCTCAAATAAAGACCGATGATTCCAAATGATGCTATTACACACCAAACTGTGACTTTGTCACTGTGTAATGGTTTCTCATGCATTTCATAAGGGTTAGTTGGTGACCAGGATCGAAAGTTTTGTTTTTGGCGTATTCAGAGGGGTGGAAATGTGCTTCATCGCTCATCAGCATATTGTGGACAATGACTTCGTTAACATTTAGATTCAAGATTTGACAAAATGTCATGTGGTTTACTTTATCAGCATCTTTTAATGTCTGCACTACTTGAATTTTGTTTCAATGCATGTGTAAGTCCTTATGAAGAATTCTTCGTATACTGGTGTTTGACAAGTCAAGTGAAATTGCATGACAGTGGGCAGAATGTTTAGGAGTACAGATCATAGCAACTCTCACGACATTGATATTTTCCGTGGTACATACAAATCTTTGCTTACCTGGAGACTTCTTCTTTAATGCAGAACCAGTTACTTCAAAGTTCTGAATTCAGATTTTTATTGCATGGGCTTTGGTAAGGGATCATTGCGATGGATATTGTAAAATTGTTGAAATAGCCATTGTGCAGAAATGAAACATCATTATTTTTGTAATATGTCTTAATAGGAAAAGCACGTTGTTCCCCCATCCAACGTTCCATTATAAACACTCTAGCTCCATCTCACTTACTGAATGCCTCCAGACGTGCAGCATCTGCTGCTGAATTAGCCGTGAAAAAAAAAAAGTCAATAAGTATGCTCATCTTTTAGACAATTATATCTTTGTCCCCTTTGCTGTGGAGACCTTCGGTCCTTGGAGTCATGTTTTGGTATCTCAAATCGGCCAAATTTTGATCTCCATTACTGGTGATCGTCGTTGCACTACTTATTTGTGTCAACGTTTAAGTATTGCAGTTCAACGCGGAAATGCAATGAGCGTTTTGGGTACTCTTCCCGAGTCCAGCCCTTTGGATGAACTCTTTCTCTTGTACAATTTATTTAGTATAGATAGATATTTTTAGAAGTAATTAATTTTTTCATTACAAGATAATATTTTATACAAAAAAATTATATTATATCATATTTTAAATAAAAAAAATTATAAACAAATGCTATCAAATGAAGAATAGATTGTTGCATGTAACAATTAAAATACCCGACAACAGCCGAAAAGACACGAATCTGAAATTAGCCAGTTTCATTGGCCATCTTGTATTTATATTTAAATGCCTTATGAAGGTTAAATTAAATTAAAATGATTGCAATAAATTCGCTGTCATACATCAATGTAACACTAGGATGAATTTCATTATTTTTTTCAGAATGAAATACTGTTGTATAAGTTTGGTGTTGGTCCAAAAATACGGTTTCTAAATTGTGGCTCAAATACACTTTCTTAGAGTCCTCAAACTGAATTTATAGCTTGAGTTACATAGATGCCCTGCACCATTCACTAGGCCTATGTAAAAATAGTTAATAGAGTGATGTAGCAAAAGATATAACCATTTTAATGTAGGCATCATATTTTTATGTTAGTGGCTATAGTATCTAAACCAGGCCTGCAGAACTCGCAAAGTAGGGGAACTATGACGTCAGCCTCACTCCACTTCTATTGGGGATATCGACTTCCGCCCCGAGAATGAATGTTGATGCAGCCGAGCGTAACTAGAACGCCGTGACCGCACAGATAGAAAAGGTGGGTGGGGTAAAAGAGGGGAGGAAAGCAGTCGCTCTCAAGAGCTACAGTTCTGCAGGCCTGATCTAAACATAACTGCTAAACTGTTTGGAGGACCGCACCTGCCGTTGGTTAGTGGGTCTATAAGACCCAGTCAGGAAGTTTGTCAGACAACTCCACTGACCATATCCCCTCTTGACCACTTAGGGGACGCTTATGTGTGCCATGGCAGGTCGGCATACTGAAATGGCATTCCTCCATTTTTGTTTGAGCAGTTTTGCCGCTATGACTTGGTCCCCAGAGTTCGTTTGTTAAAAACAGGTGAGGTGAGGATGGGATTTGAGTAGGGGAGGTTATGGAATGCACTCCACTACTCCTTCGAACCCATATAAAAATAGCAGAATCCCTTTTTTACACATTTCAAGGGACAAGGGAAATTGGTGTAAATTGAGGGAAAATACTTGTATGGTACAAAATTACAGTAACTTACTGATCTCACTCAAAGAATAAAATTATATTTTTTACTACCATAGTTTTTTTTTTATAAAGTATCTGATATTTTAGTTTTTCTTCTTTTGTTTCACAATGATTCCACTAGCTTTCCTAGTTCATAAGGGTTTCTCGAACATAGTGTCATTACCAACCCCCAGATTTTTATGTTTTAAAAGACAAAAATGAGCTTTTTTCAAGCCAGGTTTTAGGATTGTTTGGGATTTTTAATTTTCTATTTGGTTATAGGTTTTTACAAGAAAAAATACTGTATTAAAACATGGAACATACTATTACTGTATAGAAATACTATTAGATTTACATTAATATATCCGTTTTCTTCTAAAATATTGAATATTAAAAATAATGTTACAAGTTCTGTTTACTTACATTTAAAAATGATTACGTTGTTAAGTATAAAAGAGCATTATATGTGTGTCCTGGATAGAATGCTATATAAAATTAGAACAATTGAATCGTGTTCCAATTAGTGATGGGCGAAGTTGTTCTTTTCCCGGAACAGTTCCGACGGTTCCGGTTCCGAAAAAATACTATGTTCCAAATAACAGTTCCGAAATAACAGTCACCAGTGGTGATGAGTCGGAGTCGTTGAGTCGTTCAAACGAACGGTACAGTACCCTCCCTCTTCACCATGCAGCTCACACTGGAGCACTCATAGGCAGGACATAGTACACATTCTTATCTATAGATGGCACTGCAATGCACATTCGAATCGATTTTGGAAAACTGCTGTGCATGCGGACAGAACTCAAAAGCTTAATGTTAGTAATTACACAGCTGTTGACTACAAGGACAGAATACAACACTTTGTTTTCGTACATAAAGTTATAAAGACATGGTAGCCAACTAAAAAAAAATAACATTTAAAACATATGGTATGTAATTTCTGTTCTCTCTCTTACATAATAAAAAAAAAAGACAAATCATTAATTTTTATTTTTACTTTTCTTAATGCAGTTATAATAATAATAATAATAATAATAATAATAATAATAATAATAATAATAATAAATATTACAATTTCATAAATAAAAAATATATATATTGGCAGTACTGAAACCTGGAAACCCCGCAGTGGGTTAGTAAAATGTTGGAATCGCATCTTTACCAAAGTGTAATTTAAACTTCGCATTAAACCTCGCTCTCCAAATCAGTACTTATATGGGTAGTTTCCAACAAATAATGCTACAACATTTTTGTCGTTCTTTGATAACAGAGAAGATAGCACAAAAACTTGTGCTTGTCAGACTTAACCTCAACAAACGACATACAGCCACCGCAAGGATTTCAATTTCCATGCGCCCCCCTCCAACCACGTGAGAGTTTCAAATACCAACTTCATCCAACGAAGTTCCAAGTACAACATAAAGAACAACGAGAACAGTGTAACTGCTGCTGTCGTTGGTTCATCGGAACAAGCTCCGACGTTCCGACTGTTATCTCGGAGTCGGAACATACCCTGTGCAACGCGGTACTGCGAGCCCGCAACAGCTGGGCAAGTGAGCAGCTCGGAGTCGGAACACTGTTATTTCGGAACAGGAGGTTCCGACCTACTGTTCATTTTTGCAACAGTTCCGAGACCGGAACAGTTCCAAAATAACTGTTGTGTTATTTTTTACCCATATCTAATTATTACGGTGAAATCCATTTACTTCCTAAAAACAAAGTAATAACAGCGTACTTATGACATCGGGAGAGGAAAAAGCATTATTAAAGATTTAATGAGCGTTGTAATCATAGTAGTAATGTTGTTCAGTGTTTGAGCAACTCTGTGAAGTTCATTAAACATTTATTGTAAAATACGTGTACATTATTGATTTAATTAAGGATAGAGGATAACGCAACATTCTGTTTAGTTTCCCACTACCTGTTTTAAAATACGATTTCACATTACAAAGCGCGCAGTGCATTCTCATAGCATGTCAGGGGCCGCAAGGGCTGCGTTGCAAGAGGTCCGAATCGCTGAAAACCTGGCCAAAAATATTTTTTTCAAACTTTATATAAGAAACACACAATTACCATAATAATAATAATCAGTAGTCATTATAACATGACCAAGTGCTTATGGTTCTGGCCAATAGTTACGAGCAACAATAACACAACTATTTCTTAATTAATTTTGCATTTTTGTAAGTGAGTTTTGAAAATTGTCTGGCTTAATAGTACAAAATAAAGTGATAAGCAGTGGCGAAGCGTAACAAAAAAGTATGAGTAGACGCAAAATATCTAAATCATTCTGAGAACAATAATATATTTTCCCTTTAAGCATTAGTGACAAGACTGGATCAAATAGTTCGGAGACGTGCCTTTAAAAACAGGACTGTTTTCGAAAGGAAGACTTCTTCTATTGCCATTAAGTCTAGGGGTTTTTTAGTGGTTTATTTTACGACGCTCTATCAACTGCTATAGTTATCTAGTTGCACAAAAAAGGCATTCTCATTTGTGCAAAAGTGAGAGTCTGGCAAGATATGAATGGTTTATAAGGAGCTCCTAACAGTATTCATTTCCTGTCAAATAGCGTACACAACAATGTACAGGGTTAGTTAAAAGTCCCGCAACACCTAAATAAGTTTTGAAGCATGTGCTTCAGTGACATGAAACTTGGTATGTGGGGATAACCATATACTAAGAACTCAATAATGGTATTACCGAGTTTTTTCTACTTCCGGTTTAACCGGAAGTTTCTCCAACTCTCTTATTTTAAGTGGAACACCCAATATATATTTCTATTTTTGAATAAAGCTCATTAAGAGCTTTTCAAAAATTACCCACGCTTGATACTTCTGTACAAATTCAGTGTTACTAAGTCAAGAAAACAGAAAAGTGTATCGAATATTACAATAATGAACGCACCACCTAAATAACTTTTGAAGCATATGGTCCAGTGATATGAAACTTGGTATGTGAGGATAATCATATGCTAAGAACTCAATAATGGTATTACCGAGTTTTTTCTACTTCCGGTTCAACCGGAAGTAACTCCAACTCTCTTATTTTAAGTGGAACATACCCACACTTGATACTTCTGTACAAAACGCACGAATAATCGTGATACAAGTGCGATCATTTTATATCCTATTAAAAATTGCAGTTGATATTTCTGGAACTAGAGAAAAAAACACGAGGAATTCAAGCGCGATAGTTCCTTTCCTATAAAAAAACACTGGTGGCTACATATCCTGTTTTTCGCGTACGGTTCTTAACAATACTAATGATTAAAGAGGTAATATTACCTTCGACAAAGTTCCTATTGTTTTTATTTGCGTACCTCGTTCTCAAAGTTCTCGTTTAGGTTCATGAACATTCAGTTTACTCATCTATATTCTGCATACTGCAGATTTCCCCATCCATCTCTTAAGGGGAATCTCTTATACCAGTTTAAACTATTAGTTATTGTAAATTAAGTTAAATTATGAGGTAATAAAATCCTGAATTATATTAAATTATACTAGGTTATACGAAATAATTATAAATACAGTGCGTGTCAAAAGTCATGCATATTTTCTGCTACAGCTAAATGGAAATATTTTTCGAAAAACGCTCGAACACGTCAAACAGTATATTTTAAAAGACGCGTTTTCACACACACAAAAAAAAATCATTCTTGATATCATTGTGCGAATTGTGACGTCATCGGAAACATTTTTAACCGACACTCTGTATTTTTCTATATACTTACCATCTGAAAGATTTTATTATCCATGGCTATACAAGATGTCAATTGTTTCATGGTTGCTATGGTAACAGAATAAATACCGGTACCTAGTTAAAATAAATGTGTTACAGAAGCAAATGGATGATATTTATTACGACGCAACAGTCCCCATATGGTTGGTTTCGATACATCAAATGTAAATTGTAATTCAGTAAGTGAAGAATGTAATGTCTATCTCCAATTCTTCAGTAACTGATGATGGTCTACCCGATCTTTGGACATCTCTCATATGTTCATTTTCATTGAATTTGTTTTGTATTCTACTCACAGTAGATTGATAAATAGGAGGTCGTTCTGGATGTGTTTGATTGAAAAGTGCACATATTTCATCTTATGTACGTTTACTGTCACCATATCCAGTCATCATTAAAATCTCAATTCTTTCACTTTCACTTAATAACATCGTTATTTTCTGTTAATTTCTACGAATAAACTTCTTCCACAACACCAGGAAATCCAACTATTTGTTTTGTTACCATAGCAACGTGTGTTCTATAAAACAATTGAGGGCTTTGCCGGAAGAAAGGCGGATAGACCTATAGACAGGTCTGGGTGCGTGTATAACATTTTATTCAGGTGCGTTTTAAAATCTTAGATTGCATGTACCTCAATTCGCCATATTGACGTATACGCCCTTTTTCCGGCAAACCCCTCAATTGATCTTGTGTAACCATGGAGAATAATAAAATCTTTCAAATGGTATACAGAAAAGTACAGGGTGTCATTTAAAAATGTTTCCGATGACGTCACAACTCGCACAACAGTGATATCAAGAATGGTTTGTTTTTGTGAAAAATAAAAGTCTTTTAAGATATACTGTTTGACGTGTCCGAGCATTTTTCGAAAAACATTTCCATCTAGCTGTAGCAGAAGATATGCGTGACTTTTGAAACGCACTGTATAATTTTGACACGCACAGAAAACCAATAAGCGAGAGAATCTAATCAACTGTAGCATATGGCATATATATATAGCACTACAACATGTTGTGCAGCATGGAACGCTCCTACATATAACGCGTAAGATATCTCTATTGGAAATTAAGCTGCAAAACCAAGGCCTCCTGTGAAAAATAACCTGCACGTAACGACAGAGAATTATTACTAGTACAGGCTAATAAAGTTATCGTTCTTTAACATCACTGTCACCAAGTTAATAAGCTACGGTTATGTTAAAAAAAATAACAAAAGCGTAGAATTTATTGAGGTTCACAGGTGGAATAATGAAGAAATTTCTCACGCGTTAACAAAAGCATATAGAATGCGCAGTATTGAAAAGAAAACATTTCGCTACCTGCAGTGAGAAAGAAATGCGGGGCTGTAAAATTGTAACTGGAAATCAGTTACAAGAATCACGCTTCAGCTAAGATTAAAACTGATATTTTTGCAGTTACACATATACAGGGTGAAGTGGAATAACCCTGTAGATTTTCAGAGCGAATAACTCATAGAGGTGTGTGACTCGCGGCGGTCCAGATCGAAAAGGCATTGACTGTGCCGTATTTCGCATTGTTGTGGAAAGCTGTGTGAACTGTGAAATGTTTGTTATCGGTTGTAATAACTGTAAATGACTAAAATACAATAATTTGAATAATGATATATATATATTTTTAATAATTTATTGATCGATCAGCGCATTTAATGCTTGTAATAACTGTAAATGGCTAAAATACAGTATTTTGAATAATGATATATATATTTTTTAATAATCTATTGATCGATCAGCGCATTTAGCGCTTGTAATAACTGTAAATGACTAAAATACAGTATTTTGAATAATAATATATATATTTTTTAATAATTTATTGATCGATCAGCGCATTCAGCGCTTGTAATAACTGTAAATGACTAAAATACAGTATTTTGAATAATAATATATATATTTTTTAATAATTTATTGATCGATCAGCGCATTTAGCGCTTGTAATAACTGTAAATGGCTAAAATACAGTATTTTGAATAATATATATATTTTTTTAATAATTTATTGATCGATCAGCGCATTTAGCGCTTGTAATAACTGTAAATGGCTAAAATACAGTAATTTGAATAATGATATATATTTTTTATAATTTATTGATCGATCAGCCCATTTAGCGCTTGTAATAACTGTAAATGGCTAAAATACAGTAATTTGAATAATGATATATATATATATATAT
The DNA here is from genome assembly GCF_040183065.1 of Periplaneta americana. Lineage (NCBI taxonomy): Eukaryota > Metazoa > Arthropoda > Insecta > Blattodea > Blattidae > Periplaneta > Periplaneta americana. Next base: position 175,091,929 of record NC_091128.1, read on the forward strand.
ATATATATATATATATATATATATATATGTATTTTTTATAATTTATTGATCGATCAGCGCATTTAGCGCTATACAGATCATTTCTAAATAAAATATAAATACAATACATGACACTGAATTGAGGGCAGCCTTGATTGGGCTCCTCAATGAACAAAAATAATTGTTAATAAGTAATTATTTACATAGGTTGGTGTGATGATAAATTTTGATTATAATATGAGGTCCATTGGAAGTCGGCTCTTGATTCTGGTGGGAAATGTGGACTTACTTCCGAGAGAGTAGTGGATGGCGCCTGGAACATTTTCTAGGTTGTTATAGAACTTCTTAGCTTGTGAATGAATAAACTGTTGGATTGTGTCAATACCAGTTTCTCTGTGTAGTTGGCTGTTACGGACAAACCAAGGAGAATTGAGTGAAATTCGTAGGACTTTATTTTGAAATGACTGGATGTGTTTAATTTCGCTTATTGCAGCTCCTCCCCAGACATGACAGGCATAAAGCAGCAGAGGTCGTAATAGAGATGTGTGAAGTAGCATGCAATTTTGTAGCTTTAGAGATGATTTCTTGTTGAGGAGCGGATATAATTTAGTGAGTCTTGAGTAGGCCGATTTAAGTTTGTTGTTGATGTGATGTTTCCATGACAGACGGCGATCTAAGTGCACTCCAAGATATGTTACAGCTTCATCCTTTGGTTTCCATGGCATCACGTTGGTTGAAAGATGAATAATAATATGGGACAAGGAGACGTTTGTTGCACTATAAATTGTAAGAAAAAGAGGTCAGAGTTATCCTTCTTCCGAAAGATCCAGGAAGCTGAGTTTATAAAATATAATATACGCTTTATGAAAATAATATATGAACCTCATGTATTTCCCAGGTGGCGACAGGATTTTTTTTTTCTCGTTGCCAAACTTTCAGAACGGCCCCGAGGTTCACTCAGCCTCCTATAAAATTGAGTACCGGGTCTTTCCCGGGGGTAAAAGGCGGTCAGAGCGTGGTGCCGACCACACCACCTCATTCTAGTGCCGAGGTCATGGAAAGCATGGGGCTCTACCTCCATGCCCCCCAAGTGCCTTCATGGCATGTGACGCGGATACCTTTACCTTTTTTTTTTTTTATGTATTTCGTATTTCAATAGTGGAAGGAAGATGTTAATTTTTTCAAAAGAACACGATATCGAAAGTACAATACATTTTATCGTCTGCTAGGGAAAGAGTCTGTGATGAGGCGATAGTAGCGATCATGGTGGCTAGCAACTATCTATGGATGCATATTTCAACTGTCTATGTATGCATATTTAGTAAGTATTGAGCTTCGTGACTGTATACACTAGACTGTGGCCTTACTATGACAAGAGACTAGCAACTAAACTTCGAACAATTGAACACTCAGCTGAGCTGTCACTCAACTGGTCACTGTAGAAAAGTCGAACCACGACTATGGCAAATGCCATTTGTGGCTCACTTTAACATGCCTGACAGACGGTTTACTAAAGTCATAACATTTATACTTTTTATTGCATTTCATAACTATAGTCCCGTCGCTCTAATTTCCGGCAGCCAATCACGTTGCAGGTCGGCTACATTTAAACGTGTGTGTGTTGTGATTCGCTGATGAAGATGTAAAGCATTTCCTAAGGCTGGATAAATACTTAATATATAATCGCCCGCCATTTTGGCTCTTTCGTTGGCGTTCGCAGAAAGCACACGAGGACGTTATTTGGCGCTCAATTATTTGCTGAATTACAGTGCGTTTGATTTATTATAATAGGAGCTACGACATGATAATGTTTAACGGTGTGGCAAATAGATCCCTCGTCTGGTAGATCGGCAACGAAAGAACAAAAATGGTGAACGATACTACCTACCTAGACTTTATAGAGCCTTGACTTCCTAAGACATAAGCAAAGAGGAGGAGTCACGCCGGGAATAACAGCGTCGCGACTATATCTTACAAATAATGGTTACACTGACCGATACATTGCATCTAGGACACCATAGCGAAGTGGCAAGAGTGAACTAGAAAAATTTTTTCGTATCATTTGTTATTAATATTAAAAAAAATTGTAAAACAATAGTACGTATACGCTTATACTTGTTTTTTTGAAAGATGGGACATGACAGGAGCGTTGCGATCGGAAAAACAACTGAATGTCACATAGCGTGGTAGGCCTGTTGCTATGGTAACAACGGTTGAGTTGCCACACTTATCGTTCCCATATGGAGAGTGCTTAATAGCTCTTGGCGACATTTATTGTGCACACAATGTTAGCATTGATACGTTTCGTCTTTGATTCTGTGTCGATTTTTGTGTTGTTTTCTTACCTTTGCGTCAATTATATTTTATATATTTTGATGTACCGAAGTACATATGATATTTCCATGCAGATATTCTGCGTCATCATATGATGAAAGAGTGATGGAACGGAGAAAAATTCTCTCCGGCGCCGGGATTTGAACCCGGGTTTTCAGCTCTACGTGCTGATGCTTTATCCACTAAGCCACGCCGGATACAAGCCCGACGCCGGTTAGAATCGTCTCAGATTAAGCTCCATCTCTTGGGTTCCCTCTAGTGGCCGACCTCTGCACTACGTCATAGATGTCTATGAACGCAGGACCGAAGTCCACACATGTGTTGAGGTGCACTCGAATGAGTGACTTGTACTTCGGTACATCAAAAAATATATATGATATGCGTAATAAATCACTTTGTGATTTAAGACGGCGCCTATACCGTCGGATCCCGGCCAAGAAGTCACTCATTCGAGTGCACCTCAACACATGTATGGACTTCGGTCCTGCGTTCATAGACATCTATGACGTAGTGCAGAGGGCGGCCACTAGAGGGAACCCAAGAGATGGAGCTTAATCTGAGACGATTCTAACCGGCGTCGGGGTTGTATCCGGCGTGGCTTAGTGGATAAAGCATCAGCACGTAGAGCTGAAAACCCGGGTTCAAATCCCGGCGCCGGAGAGAATTTTTCTCCGTTCCATCACTCTTTCATCATTTGCGTCAATTGTCAATGAATGTTTTAACGTCAGCCATCTTAACGTCAATTGATACCTTCCATCAGCTGGCAGCGTGGTAGTCCATATTGGCAACATAGCACTGTAGTTCCAAGTTCGGCTGCTTAACTGTCATGTCCCATCTTTAAAAAAAAAACAAGTATAGTAATGCAATAGAAGTTTCCAGTTTTTCAATAAAAAATTCCCTCTAGAAATATTAATTTCCCGTTTTTCTGAAAATTTCCCTCTACCTGACGGCACTGGTCTCTCAGTTACCTCTTACAGACCTTCGTATCCGGAAACTGCTGTAATATTCTGCAATGTTCGACCGGGAGACTTCACCCTTAGAGAGTTGCGTCTGTTGGCAGTAACCGTGTTGTTCATTTGTTAAGTAATCACATCAGTGAGAGCGGAACTCGTCAGATCGCGAACATTGGCATGTTCCCTGTGCTGCTCGATCAATAGCATCATTTCCGTACACCTTCAGCGGTCTCCGTGGATGGTCCCCACTATCTCGTTCTCACACACGAGGAATTCAATAACAGCTCGTTGCTTCTGACGGACGTTGAGAATAGCAGCCATCTTAAACGAGTGGCACTGATACGCCACTTGCGGAAACAAAACGAACTAAATTTGAATAGCAGAAAGTGGGAAGAATGGAGGATGCCTCTTTGCACTGTGGAAGTGGCAACGTTGTAGAATTGAAGGTGTAATTTTTAGAGTAATATTTACAAAGTTTCTCGAAATGATTATCCTGATTTCAGACTTTTATTGATTTCTACTGATGTCACCGATTTCTGATTAATTAGAGTCGTGCACAATCGGTTACGAAAAATAGTGTAAATAGAAATTATATGGGATGAAGATAAATGTAAACAAGACGAAGATCATGATTGTCGCAAGAAAAATAAAGAAGGTAAAATTGCGAATTCTAAATGAGGCAGTAGAGCAAGTGGACAGCTTCAAATACTTGGGGTGTACTATAAGCAGTAACATGAGCTGCTGCCAGGAAGTCAAAAGGAGGATAGCAATGACCAAGGAAGCTTTGAATAGAAAAAGGAGCATCTTCTGCGGACCTCTGGAAAAAAAAGAACTAAGGAAGAGACTAGCGAAGTGCTTTGTATGGAGTGTGGCATTGTTTGGGGCAGAAATATGGATATGGAGAAAGATGGAACGTGTGAAGTGGACAGACAGAATAAGAAACGAAACTGTGTTGGAAAGAGTGAGTGAAGAAAGAATGATGCTGAAACTGACCATAAAGAGGAAAACGAATTGGCTGGGTCAGTTTCTGAGAAGAAACTGCCTACTGAAGGATGGACTGGAAGGAATGGTGAACGAGAGAAGAGTTCGGGGCAGAAGAAGATATCAGATGATAGACAACATTAAGATATATGGATCATAGGCTATGCGGAGACTAAGAGGAAGGCAGAAAATAGGAAAGATTGGAGAATGCTGGGTTTGCAGTGGAAGATCTGCCCATGGGCAGAAGCTCTTCCGTCTCGCGGAATGCCTCAGTATTCGGTTTAACGAATATTCGAGTTGTTTCGCATTCTTTGTGGGTGGACGGCAAAGGCAGACCATATTGAGCCATGTAGGACTTCCAAGGGCCCTTGCAAGGACGCAAAATTATCATCGTGTAGGCCTACTATTTAATGATAATTCTCTCACTGCAATCAATCATACATCGACCCATCCATCCAGCCATCGACTCAGTGATTTATTCATCCATGGAATCATTGATTGATTCGTTGATTGATTGATTGATTCATTCGAATGCTTCTATTCGTTTCCCTTTACTTCCTTGTAAGTTATTAAATAAAATATTTATCTTAAATATAAAATAAGATTTTATATATATATATATATATATATATATATATATATAATTTGAACTGGTAATGGAAATTACCGGAAAACGGCTGAACGGATTTTAATGAGTGACCCCTCATTTTCATGCCTGGCATCCAAAGTTTTTCGGAAAAGTAGTAGTTTTCAGTGAAATGTCAATTTTCCTACATAATTTTCCTATTTTCCAAAATCCATCTATTGTCAGTTTTGAGAACTAATTTTATTGAATCACGGCCGAATTGATTGAATTTCAGAACAAAAAACACACTACAATAAACAATAGGCTATTACACGAAGGCCATGACCTGCAGGATTGCCGACATATTTAGAGCTCAATTCAATTTGTTATTAAAAACTGATTCTGCAGTGTATAATTTTCTGAGTACAGCTGTGTATTGGATATTCAAATCTACGAAACTTGAGGTGGTTTGATGATATTATTACCATTAGAAATTAAATATTATAGTTAATATCATGATGCGTCTATTTTTCATTAATTGTACATAATATTGATGCTATATTGATGACATGAAAGTGAAACGTTTTGAGGTTATGTAAGTAAATGTAGAGAATATCTTAATTTAGATCTTCATTTCTATAATTTACTGAGTGACTGCTATATATAACTACAAAACTTAAGTAAGATAATAATATTGTTATTAAAAATCAAATATTTTTATACTTATTAACCCAGTGGGGTTGGGTCTTTCTCATATACTTAATGGCGATGTAGTGTAGATATTGATATGTGTCATTGTCTTCAGTATTGACTCGAGAGAGCGCAAAAATTACAGTTCCTAAGGAAAGATCAAAAGGTATTACTTACTAATAAAATAAGAGGCCTAGAAAATTTTGTAGTCTCCAGATCATTTCAGCAAGAGCTCTTAGTAGGATAAAATGATTTTACGCTCTACATTTCAGCTATACGAAAATGCTATTGTTCGAAAGCTTAGCAAACCTGACATTTTTTTAACTTTTGCCTACAATCCACAATGACCTGAAATAGCTACTGCTATCGTCCTGACATTGATACTTGCGTTTTCGCGTTGAAACTCAAAAACTGAAGTTGGACAGGTTCAAGAAAAAGTATTTTGCGTAAAAAAAATCCATTCAGAGGGAGTATGTTTTATTATTATGGAAGCAAATAACTATCAAAAAGACAAGTATTCTTCATTGAAAATAAATTTGAAAAAATTTAATTTGAACGTCTAACGAACTTAGTTTGCAGCAGCATTTGCTGCACAAGCCACTAGTAAATTATTTATTATCAACAATTGACATAGTATTATCTCAGTAATGAACAGTTACTCTGAAGCATAGGATTACCAATTGATTGGTTTCAACTCAGGACATCAAAGTTCAAGACTTCAAGAGAATGTTGAGGATATGGAGTCTGGTTTAAGCCACGGATTAAATTAAACGCAGTTTAAACTACTATTGAGAATACGGCCCTATGAGATAGTTTACAGAAACAAATACGACTCACACACGTTTATAAGAATTGCAAAGGAATTACTTCGGAACATAATGCAATGTAGTGCCAGGGGAAGTCGAGATGTCGGACATTCTCTGTTTCGATAGTAGGCTGAAATCTCTGAAAACAGACCAATAGGCTTAAGCCTCGAAGTTGTCGGTGATGAAATAAATTCGCATTTTAGTTTCCAATTGATCACAAGGGATAACCACACCATTGAATGATATACGTTGCACTTTTAATTAATTTTTACAGCACATCTTTTGTCAGCATGAATAATGGTGTATAAAGCACGCTTGATTGGACGTCTGTGATTCTCCAATAGGTACTGTACCGTCCATAATTACAAACTGACCTTATCAAGCGACTGCGAAGTCAATATGAATCCACACAACAGGCATCGCTGCAGTTATAGGTCTGCTCAATGCATCCGGTTCGATTTCATTCAACACTATTACCTAACAGGGTTGCCAATCTGTTCAGAGTGGAAATCGATACTTTAGGGAGAGCAATTTCAGTGGATAAAGCAAGAAACTGTAAATAAAAATGTCTATTTTGTGGTTTGCATAAGGGATTCTTAGTAGTGGTGGCGATTTATTTAACGACTTTTAAAACTACAAAGGTTATTCAATGTTAAAATTTAACATAGGCGAAAAATGACCACAAATTTTGCCTGGAGCCCCCTATTAGGGGCAGAATTTTTTTATGTCCTAAATGTATAACGGCTTTGCAACTTCACTTTCTTCCCGAAAGAAGTGATGCTAAGGATTTTATTTTCCTATAAAATCCATTACCTTCAATCGGATAAGAACCCGTGAACCTCAAATCAAACTTTTAGCCTGATACCTCCTCAACAACTTAGATTAAGAGTTCCCTATTTAGTAAAGTAAAATTTTTTTATAATAATTTTATAATTTAAATTATAAAAGCAATAAATAGCTTCTGTATTATTCCAAAACTGAAAATGATCATATTTTAACTAGTGTTGTGGGATTTAACCGATTAATCTAATCGATTAATCGATCAATTTCTGTTGTAAGATTAATCGATCAAAAATATTTAATCGAATAATCGAGTCGATTAAAATTAATCGGTTGTAGTTGATATTAATTATTATTTTGTTAATACAAACTCCTACTAAAAATTCCGACAATATTTCTTTCTCGGAAATTGCTTACTTAAAAGCACAATAGTACTGTTATTTTCTAACAGCAAACCAGGTAGCGTAGGGAAAATCTTTGCACAAATACTTAAGAAAGAGATGGAGATATGAGGACAGTCTATCGCTATTGAAAGTTGAAACAGAATACGAAACCCTTATTAAGTTTTATGGTTTTCCAAGAAAACTTCCACATTGTTTTCAGCTCATCTTCCCAGCATATGAAATACATACTTTTCTGGGATTCGTTCCCCTCATCCCTCGCAAAATAGCCATGTCTACACTGTATGCAAGTGAGAGCCTAACTACCTTCTTCTCTTTTTAAAATCCGGTAATTCGATTACAATAGAGACCAGTCTTCTGTTTTGACCGCTTTGCTTTTGCAGTTGCAGTTTCTGTACTGAGTTTGTATATGAAGGTTGTGTGTTTAGTGTGATAAAGAAGGAAAAATCAGTTTTCTGTGGTTTGTGAAAAGTGTAAACTCCATTGTGTCATATGAGAATTTGAGAGGTAAACTCGGTGAAACGTTTGGATTTAAATTGAACGATCGTGGAGAACTGCTTGACAGAAAAAAAGTTTTTTCGTGTTTAGTGATGCAGGAAACATTGTTACTAAACGTAGAGCGGCACTTAATTCGGAGGATATGAATGCACTTACATGTTTAAAATCATGGATGAAGCAATATTAACTAGGTGAGTCTTAATACTTTTTGTTATTTACGTTTGTCCAAAAAAATTCCCGGGAAATTGACACAATAAATTATAAACCTCATAATAAATATGTTAGTAAGTAATTAAAAAATAGTTGTTTTATAATATAACGATACAATATATACAACATTTAATACTTATGCTTATCACAACAGTTAAATTTAACAATAACAACAGTAAAACATTTTTTCAACTCGATGAAAACTCGATTAATCTGTCGATTAGTCGATTAAATATTTTGATCGGTCAACAGCCTAATTTTAACGTATAACATCTTTGTGCGAGATCGTGCGTATTTGCTTGTTTTCCGCACAGAACCAATACGCGGTAAGTGTGAAATACCACATTCAGTATTCCCAACGTAACACACATAACAATTTCCCTCTTCTTACGGCTTAAGCGCGACATTCATTTTACTGCTTTAGGCTTTTAACATATTATTTTTAGAGACGTTTAACATAGTAATAATTATAAATTGGAAACTTACCACTGCAATTTCACCTAAATTGCACTGTTAATTATTGTTTTTAAATATTTGCAAAAATTAAGTAAAGTCTGCTACTCCACGAAAGCTATTGTATTCCTGATACAAGTAACATTAAGGAAGCCGTGAAAAAATCAACGAGATTCCAGATGCCGATGTTATTACTGCAATATGTTATATAAATAATATTGTTAAAATATTAAAATGAAAAATAAATCATTACATAACCTTATCGTTTGTTTTAAGTTCGCATTTATAGACTGGGGGGGGGGGGAAGACAGACGTATATCACGGCCTGCTGGAGTATAGATACTTTTGTTTTCTAAAGTTGCCGTCATTAAACAGAAACCAAGATGGAGATTTCATTGCAACTAATTAGAAATTCGTCTTTCAGGTATGTAATAAACGATCTTCGCACAAAATAATGTACGATACACGAGCGGTATGTTTGTTTTCATGTTCTCGGAAATTAAAAAAGCTCAACTACGTTTCGCTTTTTCAATCTTTTCCTCGAACATGAAAACGTCAACATACCGCTCTTGTAACGTATATTACTATTATTAATAGACTGATTTCTTAGATTGACGTCATTCGACTTTGGTTGCCTTAGAAACGCTTGTGCGATAAACTAAAAAAAGTCGACTTTTATACACAAGGGAAGTCCGTATATATACATGATGTACTTGGAAGAGTTTATTGTAAGACGCGTGCGCCATACATGCGTAACTATAGAAAGTTAATACAAGCTTGGCGTTACAGGTGGATAAATAACAGTAACAATATTTGTGGGATATTCTCATATGTTTATAATTGAAGACCTCCCCGGAAAAAGGATGTAACTTCAGATTCTTAAATGTGATGTAGATGAAAAAAGTAATTTTAAAGCATTTATTTATAACTAGCCGTACCCGTGCGCTCCGCTGCACCCGTTAGAAATAAATATAAAGTAATTACGTAATTAAAATAGGACGTTTGATCCAGGGAACATTCGTGTTTGGTAGAAGGATAAATCGTTTAATATGTTACTTAATTTAAATTGCATCCAAATAATTAAAATGCAATCATTTTGGTCCAGAGATACTCATTTGGTGCAATGACATTTCCTTTAACATGTTTCTTAATTTTTATTACATGCAACTATAGTTTAATGAAGATTGACATCATTTAGATTTAATGTGTATATTTTATTTTACTCGTTATAGGTTTCCATTGAATTATGGTAATAACTTAATTTTAACCCTTGTTTTCTACGTACTCAGTAAATGGCGCTTGGCCCACTATGGTTGTGAACTCTTCAAATAACTTAAATTATATTATATAATATTACATTATATTATATTATATTATATCAGAAGTTACTGTAATAACATTATAGCATTATGTTCATCCAGAGAAACTACACTTTCCTATGGTGAAATAATAATTAATTATACAAATAGGTTAATTTAGCTTCCGATATTGCTTCATACTAACACATAAACATTCTCTGTAGGCTATCTTTAATAGCTTTCGATTGTTGCTGTCCAAGGCCCCTTATAGACGAAGTCATTTGTTTTTTATTTCATTACACGACCTTAGATGGCAGTTATTGTAATTTTGAAACTCATTTATCTCATTAAATATCAGTCCTGTCAAACTTTTTCAAAGGATAAAACTTATCGAAAATTATTTTTAAAGAAACTTTTGTTATGTAACATTTTTCACAAAAATCAATAATAAGCGAGATATTTCGATTTATTTAATTCAGGCCCCCTTATAACCCCCCTTTTAAATAATGATTTTGAATGCCATATAGCCTAAAATCTAAGTTACAACGAACTTAATTTATATTCTAATTTTCATCGAAATCCGTTCAGCCATTATCGCGTGAAAAGGTAACAAACATACAGACAGACAGACATACATACATACAAACATACAAACAAAACTTTCAAAAAAGCGATTTTCGGTTTCAGGGTGGTTAATTATATATGTTAGGACCAATTATTTTTGGAAAATCGAAAATTACCAGAAAAATTTCGGCTACAGATTTATTATTAGTATAGATAATAAATTTTTGTGTTCAATGGCTGAATAAACTTTAATCCCTGTTTAGTCAAGTGGTTGTGATAGTAAATGTAGGCCTAATGAAATATGGCCCTGAAATTATTTTCCTTTCTCCTGAAACATGAATTACAGTTTTATTGTAAATCCTTATACCGGGAAGTCTTCAGTTACACAGTATAGGACCATATGACCAATACATGTAATTGTTTGTGCTTGTCCTCTTAATGGTAGGCCTACAATTTATTTTAATATTGTATAATGCTATTATTGGTAGAGGGGGTTGACTGTTATTCATGGTTTGTTTCATTTCCTGTCCAAATTCAACCTCGCAAATTTCTAGCGCAATAATTAACAATAGATCCCTATTAGAAACAACAACAACCAAAATTCTTGGCTTAAAAATGATAATGTGTTAAATTGGAAAAAATCATATTAAAGAAATTACCCTCAAACTAAATTCAGCATATTTTGCTATTAAATCTATGCAAAAGATAGTAAATATCAATACCTTAAAAACAATATACTTTGCATACTTCCACTCGGTAATGAGTTTTGGAATAATATTCTGGGAAATTCCACAGGTAGTAACAGTATATTCCTATTACAAAAAACAGTAATTAGAATAATAGTAGGTGCAAAATCTAGGGAATCGTATAGGACTATTAAAAAAAACTAAAAATAATGTCCATGGCTTGTCATTATATTTTTTCATTAATAATCTTCCTCGTATGTAATCTTGGAAACTTTGTAACTAATTCAACAGTTCATAGCATAAATACACGTCAAAAATGACTTTCATACTCCATCGGCAAGTCTATCGTGCTATCAAAAAGGAGTGCGTTATATGGCAGTAAAAATTTTTAATAGCCTCCCTATCGATATAAAAAATGAAACTCAAAACATAAGGATATTTAGGGCCAAATTAAAGAAGTACCTAATTTCTCACGCCTTCTATTCTGTAGGTGAATTCATGACATTCAATAACACTTCATGAAATTGATACTAAAACTTTGTGTTGTACTAGTAGACTATATTGTAAATCTCGTCTGTATATATTTCATCTAGACTGTGACTATAAATTAAGACTTTATAATAGTATTAAGTTTTTTGACTTGTTCCATATTCTAGCTGTGAAACAATGTATGAATACCATGGAATGTTAATAAATACAATACAATACAATTAGACACACTTGAATCTTATAATAAATTGTATTTATTTATTCTAATTCCTGTATATACATTACACGCAACCGTACGATTTTCTAAAACCGCAATTCACTTTTTAATTTCCTTCTAAATATGAATAATGTGAATGCTTTAATCTGCCTATTTCAACTGCAGTATTTTAGAAAGTATGTAGACGCAAATCACTATCTTCACAATTCCTAAAAAAGACTTATTTTTACTCAGAGTTGTTTATACTCGTATATTATATTTATATAATAGGTCTATGTTCAAAACAAAAGGCTGAATTTTTATGAACGTGATAATTTGTGAAAGATATACTCGTATAGAAACATGTAACGCCGATTCGCGAACTCGTGTAACATTGCGCTACCCACAACATAGAGCGAAAAGATTAGCTAGCGCCGTGCTGTGGCAGACCACATGCACTAGTCGAGTTACAGCTTTAAACTTCTATTCCCTGTGCCAATAAATTAAACCTAATTGGATAGCTTTCACGTTTAAAATATGATGTTTCGATTTTCCGTGAGCCTTTATGATGAGCCCTGAAAATGTCAATGTATTTGGTACATTTAGATTGAAATTGGCCATCAATTACTGGAGCTAACCATCGCTTAAATACAATTTCATTTTCCCAGTCTGTATTTTTGTGCCCGATGTTTTACTTTCTCCTTCGTTAATTCGCCGCCTCCATTCTTTTTCGGAGAGCTTCCAGACTGGCCTTTTAGTGGCTGCATCATAGATGAAGTCCATATCCGAATAAATTGAACTCCAGTTTGTTGAAATGAATACTGAATATATAATTCACTGCTTCCCGGATGTTTCACTCTCATTTCTACCACAGCTTTCACCACGTGACACTTCTGTTGAGGGGAGAGGGAGAAACTTTCCAAGAAGATCTTATTTATCTTCCGATGGGAATAAATAGTACATTATGCAACGAGCCTATAATGATAGTAATTAAGAAGTGAGTAGGATGTTTATGAAACGAGCGCAAGCGAGTTTCATAATTTTCATACGAGCTTCTTAATTACCATTATAGGCGAGTTTCATACGACTTTTTATGCTCGACCATATTTCTAACTTGAAATTACCGGTATTCAGATGTATACATTTTATTTGTATCTGACAAGATCGGAAGTGACCTTGTTCTAGGTCGTGAATTGTGAGATGTGCGCAGACGCGAAAGTATTGATTTTTTCCGAGGAACAATAATGTCATTGACCTTGATGTAATCCCGTTAAACTTGGTATAACCTTGATTATTGAATTCGACATTGAAAAACGAGATGACAAATTGAATTTATTTGAATATTATTTACAATTAACGCTAATTATTATAGTGACAGAACATAACCTTCTGCGACAGTATTGGATTTCCAGCCTCCGTGACTTTCCGCTAATTCTCTTTCGATTGGATATCCGAGAATAATCGATACTTGCGGTTTTATAACGGTACAAAGCTGACTTGTCATTGGCTGAACAACTGTAAGCTGAGTTGTCATTAGCTGAAAACACCTGTACTTTAATGACATGCATTAAAGGACTGCTACCAGGTGTATAATTACTACATTTCGGCATGGTCGAGCATAAAATAATGTACGGAATCACGGAATAGAATGCAACAATATCGCATATATGGCCGAGATGTCATTATGGTATATCCCATAACATTTAGAATACTCCCATAATTAGCTTATTTTAATGATCTAAAAATACAGGATGTCCCAAAAGTCTCCATACATAGGGAATGCAGTTCAAATTAGAAATGTCACATAATGCGCTCAATGTGGTGGTGTTCGAGAATCAGTGAATGCGTTCCAACTAGTTCCGATGAAAACGCTGCAACATGTCCGTCGTCACATGACAGGCGTCGACAATGGGGCCTTGCAGATGTTCTGAGTCCGAGATATTTCTTCTTGTAGACCTGCGACTTAAGGTGACCCTAGAGGTAAAAATTAAAGGCTCTGAGTTCTGGGGAGCGGATTGGCTATGTTGAGCATATTATGTAACATTTTTATTTTGAACCGAAGTTTCCTATGTATGGTAACTTTTGGAACACACTGTAGTTATACATTTACGTTATAGAGTAAATTTTCTTGGATTCTTTAACCTGATTCAGATGATACAAGCATGAAATATCATAGCGTATTCAGGTCATTAACAAAACAAAAACAGTTTAAAAATCGTGTGTAGGTATTTATACAGGGTGAACCGTAAGTAATGTTATTAATTTCAAGGGGTTATTGTTTGAGATATTTCAAACAAAAGAGTTTAATACAATTTTTTTTTTGTTTTTGCTTCTTTTTTCAAGAAAAAAAAAGTTTTATCTGAAACATTTCATAGCGTGTTTTGGGAAAATCATTGGTTTATTTCCAAATATGCTCAGACAATTTAAGAGAGCAGCGTATTATGATAATAAATGATTGAAAGAATTTTAGTTTTTTCCTTTAAATGTGCAGAAATTTGATCCGAAATAAACATAAAATGTTACATTTAAGGAACAAAACTAAAATTCTTTCAATCATTTATTATCATAATACACTGCCCTCTTAAACTGACTGAGCATATTTGGAATTAAATCAACGGCTTTCCCAAAACATGCTATGAAATGTTTCATATAATACAATTTGTATTTCGAAAAGGAAGAAAAAACCAAAAAAATGGTATTAAACTTTTTTGTTTGAAATATCTCAAGGAATAACCTCCTGAAATTAATGACATTACTTACGGTTTACCTTGTATATTTTTCACCATAACTACACTCCTTTAATCACATGATTAATTCTTTTACGGTTACATATGATATATTGCCCTTCTTATATAATATTAAAAAATAAGTTTTAAGTTTTTTAAAGTTTTATATTTTGGAAATTTAATCTGCTTGGTAAGCAAATCCAAGGCAGTTTGGCTACTACACTGCAAGATAATTTAAATGTTTGCTAACTCCCTGAATATGTTGTTTCCAGGATCCTTCATGCATGCCTATCCTCCGCTGTCCTCGTCCAGTGCACTCCTGTCGCTCTGTGGAAGATATCAGATCGTCCGCACCTTGAACGTCCTGTGCTCCTCTTCCCGATGCCGGGTCCCACGTCCTCTAGCTGAGACTTAAGTGCATCTGCTGCAATCCAAAGTGGTGTTTTCAATTATTTAATTATAAACTGATAACACGTGTTATCTCAGATTTAAATATAAATCAGTAACATATTTTAATACGCTTAAAAATTAAGTAGCCTATAACTAATAGCGGGCGCTATTATACACTCAGGGACAAAAAAAACCGGACACTTTAATATTTGCTGCTATTTTGCAAAACATTATCTTCTTATACAATATTATGGTAGCCATCTGTTGTTATGGAGACGTGTATACATTGATTGTTTTTTGTTTTATAAACAAGCCATTATAACCAAATATTCCAATTTTGCTTTCGGAGTCTCAGCTATAACAATTTTGTCTCAACCATTTTGTGCTTCATTATCGTTATCATTCGTTATTTCTTTATTTTTACATTTTCTGAGTTTAAGTGGGGTTGTAACATTTGTCTTAAAACAAGATGCGACCTGAAGATGTGGCTCGAGGTGTAGCCCTTTACGATGATGGACGCAGTGTACGTTACATTGCAAATGTTATGAATATGGCTAGAAGCACAACCCATGATGCCATAAAACGGTATAGAGAGACCCTAGAATATACCAGAAGACCAGGTTCGGGTCGTCCAAGAGCTACAAATCCAAATGAAGACAGGTATATGGTGTTGAGAGTTCTTAGGGAGCGCAACCTGCCAGCTACTAGTGTAGCCCAGCAATTTGTTAACATGCATGGACGCCCAATTTCGGCCAAAACAGTTAGAAGGAGGTTGAAAGCAAGTGTACTGATATCAAGTAGACCTGCAACTGGTCCCAGACTTCTCAGGATGCATCGAGTTGAACGACTGCGTTTTGCAAATGATCACAGGGATTGGAGAAATGGACAGTGGAGCTGTGTTCTGTTCACCGATGAGTCCCGTTTCAATCTGTGCTCACCTGATGGACGTGAAAGAGTTTGGAGAAGGAGGGGAGAACGATTTTCACAGTGTTGCATTTCCGAAAATGTGCCGTATGGAGGTGGTGGAGTGATGGTTTGGGCAGGAGTGTGTACGGATGCTCGTACAGAGTTGGTTTTTGTTGAAAATGGAAGACTAACAGCTGATAGGTATATAAATGAATGTTTGGCTGATCATGTTGTGCCATTTGGCCAATTTGTAGACGATAATTTTGTTTTAATGCATGATAATGCACGGCCGCATATTGCCCATGCGGACGGAGATTATCTCCAAGAAGTGGGAATCCATGTTCTTCCATGGCCAGCAAGGAGTCCAGACATGAACCCAATTGAACACGTGTGGGACATGCTGGGACGGCGTGTTAAGAATAGACGACCGAGACCAGAATCGTTACAAGAGTTGAGGCGAGCACTTGGCGAAGAATGGGAACTTATTCCTCAAGAAGACATTGCTAACCAAATTGAGAGCATGCCAAGACTTATGGATGCAGTTATTCAAGCCAGAGGGGGTAATACCCGTTACTAAAAAGAGTTTTTAATGTTTAAGGCACCATAAAATGAAAAAACAGTTAGACCAAACGATGCCATAGTTATACGCCCTTTGTAATTTTTTTGTAAATTTTCTCATCAGAGATTTTTTTTTTCAAATGTTGTCGTATAAGGTGCTAAATGAAACATTATTTTGTTTAAATGGGTTTTGTTTCATTTTGAAATAATTGGCAACAAAATACAAGCAAATATAGAAGTGTCCGGGTTTTTTTTTGTCCCTGAGTGTATTTAATTAAGTATAAATCAGTGACATATTTTAACACGCTTAAATTTAATTATAAACCAATAACAGATTTTAATATGCTTAAAATTTAATTATAAAGTAATGGCAGCTTTTAATATGCTTACCGTCATACTAATAAACCGTGTATAATTTTTATACGTGACTTACGCAGAGTTGGGAAAAAAAAACTTACTAATACCACAGTCTAGTATATACAGTCACGAAGCTCAATACGTAGGGAATATGCATCCATAGATAGTTGCTAACCACTAGGATCGCTACTATCGCCTCATCACAGACAATGCGAAATAGTACCGGCACAGTCTATTGTTTCTAGTACTCTCAACAACTCAAGCTTCGCGACTGTATATACTAGACTGTGCAAATACCATACATAAGTGATGGATGTAAAGCAGTGTGGAACTATACATGGGAATTGCTTTGCAGTAGTTATATACACGAAACACTCAATTTAAGCGTTGTATATAGAGAAAAAATGGCCGCCTCTCTAACAGCTGTTCGTATCGATTGTCATTTTTTGACGATGGTTGCCTTGTAACCACAGAACAACAAATCAAAGAGCACGGAATAATTAGAATAATACTAGTGGCTTGTGCAGCAAATGCTGCTGCAAACTAAGTTCGTTAGACGTTCAAATAAAAATTTTTCAGATTTATTTTCAATGAAGAATACTTGTCTTTTTGATAGTTATTTGCTTCCATAATAATGAAACATACTCCCTCTGAATGGATTTTTTTAGTCCAAATACTTTTTCTTGAACCTGTCCAACTTCAGTTTTTGAGTTTCAACGCGAAAACGCAAGTATCAATGTCAGGACGATAGCAGTAGCTATTTCAGGTCATTGTGGATTGTAGGCAAAAGTTAAAAAAATGTCAGGTTTGCTAAGCTTTCGAACAATAGCATTTTCGTATAGCTGAAATGTAGAGCGTAAAATCATTTTATCCTACTAAGAGCTCTTGCTGAAATGATCTGGAGACTACAAAATTTTCTAGGCCTCTTATTTTATCAGTAAGTAATACCTTTTGATCTTTCCTTAGGAACTGTAATTTTTGCGCTCTCTCGAGCCAATACTGAAGACAATGACACATATCAATATCTACACTACACCGCCATTAAGTATATGAAAAAGACCCAACCCCACTGGGTTAATAAGTATAAAAATATTTGATTTTTAATAACAATATTATTATCTTACTTAAGTTTTGTAGTTATATATAGCAGTCACTCAGTAAATTATAGAAATGAAAATCTAAATTAAGATATTCTCTACATTTACTTACATAACCTCAAAACGTTTCATTTTCACGTCAACAATATAGCATCAATATTATGAACAATTAATGAAAAATAGATGCATCATGATATCAACTATAATAATATTTAATTTCTGATGGTAATAATGTCATCAAACCAGCTCATGTTTCGTAGATTTGAATATCCAATACACAGCTGTACTCCGAAAATTATACACTGCAGAATCAGTTTTTAATAACAAATTGAATTGAGCTCTAAATATGTCGGCAATCCTGCAGGTCATGGCCTTCGTGTAATAGCCTATTGTTTATTGTAGTGTGTGTTTTGTTCTGAAATTCAATCAATTCGGCCGTGATTCAATAAAATTAGTTCTCAAAACTGACAACAGATGGATTTTGGAAAATAGGAAAATTATGTAGAAAAACATACATTTCACTGAAAACTACTATTTTTCCGAAAAACTTTGGATGCCAGGCATGAAAATGAGGAGTCACCCATTAAAATCCGTTCAGCCGTTTTCCCGTAATTTCCATTACCAGTTCAAATTATATATATAGATTTCTGTAGCTGTACTTTTTAATCAAAATAATCGATCAGGCCCAATAGTACTATCGATACTTAGAGCGGCACACTAGCGCACACTATCGGATGCAATAAAGAATCTATGATATTCTTTTAGTGTTCGTAATAACATAATGACGAAACTATGACGTAGTTCTATAACATTGGTATTGTTATATATGACGTATATATTGATTATATAAAGCCACCGGCGTGGCTCAGTCGGTTAAGGCGCTTGCCTGCCGGTCTGAAGTTGCGTTCGGGCGCGGGTTCGATCCCCGCTTGGGCTGATTACCTGGTTGGGTTTTTTCCGAGGTTTTCCCCAACCGTAATGTGAATACAAGGTAATCTAGGGCGAATCCTCGGCCTCATCTCGCCATCACCAATCCCATCGACGCTAAATAACCTAGTAGTTGATACAGCGTCGTTAAATAAGCAACTAAAATAAAAAAAAATATTGATTATAAGGCAGTTAAACGTCTGTATAAGAGTTTTTGTTAGTAAGACCATTAGAATTTAATTTAGCAATGATATATCTTTTAATTTCATAAAACTTTCTCCAAATAAATGATCGCTAAGAACCTCACAAATTCAAGAAATTATCCATATTTCCTTACTCTCCCTTTATTACAAATTACATCACGCGTTCCAAGAAAAAAAAAAGAATATCAAGAACTTTCCTGAAGAACTACAGTATAATCTGCTCTGCATTTCTTCCCTGTAAGCACTTGAAATAAGTTGCATGTTTTTCGTTCTTCTTACTGAATTCATGCATTGAATTTTTTTCCCGTACATGTTGAGTGGCTCTTACTTTTTTATGTTTTTGGAATGTTTCTTTAATTATCTTACTTTTTCTGAAAAAAAATTGATGAACGTATCTTAAAACAAAAGCATTGTGAAAGTACATAGGAATCATAATAGAATATCCCATAATTTGTTTTAACACATTCCAACCGGTAGCAACTACTCTAGATAGACTATATAGAGTGTTCAACTCGACTCCCAGCAGAGAACATGCGCATCAGACATGCTTGCATGGCCTGTGTAGACTATCTCATAATCGATACATATCCTATTAATGAGTACTATACTCTTCTTCTGGGTAAGAGAGAAGAGGTGCCGTTGTTTTTCACTCTTCTTCACATCCTAGGAAATACCTCCATATACTATTTCCAATATACAGGGTATCCCAAAAGTCTCCATACACACGGAATGTCAGTTTCAATTAGAAATTTCACATAATGTGCTGAATGTGGTTAACTCATTCCCCAAATCTTACACCTCTTGATTTTTTTACATCTGGGACACCTCAAGTTGCAGGTCTACGAGGGGAAAATCTGGGACTTGCACCGTTTGCAGGCCTGTATCATCGACGTCTGCCATCATGTGATGCTGGACATGTTGCAGAATGTGTGTCGAAACTGGTCGGATAACATTTACCTATGTCTGACTCTCGAAGGCTGCCACATTGTGACATTTCTATTTTAAACTAACATTTCCTATGTATGGAGACTTTTGGGACACTCTGTACAATATAAAAAGTATTTGAAAATTTGGTGTAGTGTCGTACTCAACTTGCGGGGTAATATTGAACAGTCCACACCTGTGGAGTAGCGGTCAGCGCGTCTGGCTGCGAAACCAGGTGGCCCGGGTTCGATTCCCGGTCGGGGGAAGTTATCTGGTTGAGGTTTTTTCCGGGGTTTTCCCTCAACCCAATATGAGCAAATGCTGGGTAACTTTCGGTGCTGGACCCCGGACTCATTTCACCGGCATTATCACCTTCATCTCATTCAGACGCTAAATAACCTAAGCTGTTGATAAAGCGTCGTAAAATAACCTACAAAAAATTGAACAAATAATAAATAGCCTATATTCGAGTCCGTTTAATATAAAACATTACAATTTGAATTTACAAATATCTTCGTACCAATCTGAAATTTTTTGACTACAGAAAAAAAGAAGAAGCAAGTTAACTATAACGAAACACCAGGAAATGTTATCTGCGATAGGAGAATAGTAAGAATGAATTATTTTAATAGTTTCTTATACTATCACTTAAGATTTTGTATTAAAATTTTGATCTTGTTAACTATTTAGTTCAAACTAATGTGAAGTATTATTACTGGATATATATTTTGCTGTATAAGTTGCTGTTGTTTTCTAATGCCAGGCGTTTGACAATAAAGTCATTTGACCTCTTGCACTCCAATATTTTTCAAAGATATTATCATGGCCAGCCACTGAAGCACAGATTTTGAGATGTTCCGAATCCATTTCTTGGTTTGAGTTGCACAATGGACAGTTAGGGGACTGATATATTCCAATTCTATGCAGATGTTTGGCCAAACAATCATGGCCTGTTGCCAATCTAAATGCAGCTACAGACGATTTTCGTGGTAAATCGGGAATTAACTGTGGATTTTGATGCAAAGAGTTCCATTTTTTCCCTTGGGATTGAGTTATCAAATTTTGTTTGTTGAAGTCTAAGTATGTAGATTTAATAAATCTCTTCACAGAGTAATACGTAGATTTAGTAACAGGTCTGTAAGTAGCAGTGCTGCCCTTCTTTGCTAAAACATCCGCATTCTCGTTTCCCAGGATTCCACAATGGGATGGTATCCATTGGAATACAATTCTTTTATAGAGTGATATTAATTGAGAGAGCATTTTAGTTATTTCTGCTGTTTGAGATGAAGGTGTGTGTTTAGAGACTATTGATAGAATAGCTGCTTTGGAGTCTGATTGTTGTATAAGTGTGTCTGGATTGGAAGCACCAAAGGAAGAAGTTGTGTCTGGATTGGAAGCACCAAAGGAAGAAGTTGTGTCTGGATTGGAAGCACCAAAGGAAGATGTCTGATTGTTGTATAAGTGTGTCTGGATTGGAAGCACCAAAGGAAGAAGTTGTGTCTGGATTGGAAGCACCAAAGGAAGAAGTTGTGTCTGGATTGGAAGCACCAAAGGAAGATGTCTGATTGTTGTATAAGTGTGTCTGGATTGGAAGCACCAAAGGAAGAAGTTGTGTCTGGATTGGAAGCACCAAAGGAAGAAGATAGTTCGTCCGAACAAACTTGACCCTGAATCAGAAACATAGTTCTCTCACCGCGATTAAAATAGCTGTGAATTACGAAGGGAATTTTTTTTGTGAGTTGATATAATAATAATAATAATAATAGTAATGACTGAATGGGATTGGAAGAGTTTTAAAGCAAGACTCAGCCTGCATCAGTATCTGGGCAGAGGCACGGCTGAGCTGTGAGTGGACACCAGCCCGCCATATCCACGCTGTAGTTCAGAGGTTTAACGGGGATTGTACATGGCGCTGTATGGAAATTGCTAAATTTGTAATCCTTAAATTAATTAAAAAACCGTCTCTCTGGTTTTAAAGAGAAATTACATACATATAAATCAGATCTTGCTGAGTTTATTACTAAAAAACTGTGATGTAGCCGAATTTTATTTAGCTTGGTTTCCGTAATGTGTAGAAAATATCAAAATTGAACGCAAGGGGTGATCTATAGGCCCAAGTTGTCTGAAGGTACTGAATATGCAGCGTCGACATTTTTACAACATATCCACTAAGATGCTGGTGGGTCCACACCTGTGGAGTAACGGTCAGCGCGTCTGGCTGCGAAACCAGGTGGCCCGGGTTCGAATCCCGGTCAGGGCAAGTTACCTGGTTGAGGTTTTTTTCCGGGGTTTTCTCTCAACCCAATACGAGCAAATGCTGGGTAACTTTCGGTGCTGGACCCCGGACTCATTTCACCGGCATTATCACCTTCATATCATTCAGACGCTAAATAACCTAGATGTTGATACAGCGTCGTAAAATAACCCAATAAAAAAATAAATAAAGATGCTGGTTTTAGCTATGGAATCACATTGATTGGGCAGTAGTTTCCAGTGCTATTAATTATCAGATAATTGAAAGGTGATTAAATTAAATAGATTTTTATTATTTTCTATTCATACATACATACAGGGCTTTCATTTCAAAACTTCCCGGTCTAAATAACTAATTATTTAAATTGAATTCAATTTAAACAAAAAAACACGGAAATTTAGATATTGAGGGGGAAGTCTGAAACCAGGCTTAATTGGATTTCAGATTTCATCCCCCACCCCAGCCACCCCCACTTTGAAACTTCAAATGGCACCCCTATATTTTTATACTTAAATATGAAAGAGTATTCAATTGTTTATACAGCTCATTAATTTATTTTCGCATCTTTTGTTTTCTACCGTCGCCTGCCACAAGTTATACTAAATATGTTTAGGATTAGTGTAAAAGTGGCCTATGTCTGCTATAGTGGTCGGAACATAAGTAACATTCACCCGAAATAGCGGGCTTGTGTTTAACAATTACCTTAGCCTTGTATTTAAGGAAAATGTCGTTAAAACTTAACCAGGTAATCGGAGCAACCGGGATTGGAACCCAAGCCCGAACGCAATCTCGGATCAGAGGAGCAACTCGTTACCTTCTTGAGCTATGTCGATGGCGAGTTGTTTTTAATGTGAACAATCATAGAACCCTTGATTAACTGCACCAGAAAGTTACAAACTGAAATGTAGGCCTACAACGAGAAGAACTGAAAGAGTGACCTTCCAACCGACTGAACGACAGGAAAACAGACTTAACGAGATGTGTTACGCCCATCTCTACTGACGTCACATTAGCGAGAGAAGGTGGTGAAATGGAAGGAAAGAATAAAAAGACGGTGGTAATGCGAAAGTAAGGATGGACTGTGTGTGATGCGGGGATACTTTTATCCAGAACTGATACCAACGCGCATCGAATTTACCTTCATAGCTGCAGAAGTTTTCGAGCGACATTCTCTTCGAAATGGAGTTCATATTTTGATTTTCAATCTCTCAGGATGAAAAAAGTGGTTCTAAATGTTTCGTCTGACTGTGTATAGCAGTTATTTCAAAATTCTTGCACGATTTTTGTTCATATTCATTATATACGAGTCAAATCAATCGGGGATTTTTAAAATTGGTTATTTTACGACGCTTTATCAACTGCTATGGATATCTAGCGTCTGAATGAGATGAAGATAATGCCAGCGAAATGAGTCCAGGGTCCAGCGCCGAAAGTTACCCAGCATTTGCTCTTAATGGGTTGAGGGAAAACTCTGGAGAAAACCTCAACCAGGTACTTATCCCGACCAGGATTTGAACTCGAACCCACTCCCGGGAATGTTGCACGGCACATGATTTTAGTAAAGAAAGTAATAGATCTGTCATAACGGGAAGAGATCTTTACTGGAGTGAGACAAAGTTATCTTTCATCACACTTCCTTTCAACATACTGTATATATAAATGCAATTATCAGAGAATTCAGAAATAGACGACATGGTCAAAATACCCATAAACCGAACTTTATATTCAGATGTTTTAATTTTTGCATATGATTTGGTATTATCATCTACTTCAGAAAAATGATTTACAAAGCTCATTATATAATTTAATACCTGAGAAATGTTTATGGGAACAACTGAAAAAATGTGGCAAGAATCTGATACGAAGCAAAATTTGTAGCCTGTATATAAAACAATTTTAGAAAGAGTAAACCAATTTAATTATATTTGCTTCAGATATCATTTTTAATAAATTAGAGAGCCATAAGCTTAGCTCAGTGGCTGAGGCGCTTGCCTGCCGATCCGGAGTTGTGCTTGGGTATGGGTTCGATTCCGTTTGGACTGATTACCTGGTTGGTTTTTTCCGAGGTTTTTCCAACTGTAATGTCAGGTAATCTATGAGGAATCCTCGGCCTCATCTGGCCAAATATCTCGCTATCATCAATCCCATCGACGCTAAATTAACAGAGTAGTTGATATAGCGTCGTTAAACGAACAAAAACAAATTAGATGTTTTACACAAGACTGCAAAATTTAATAAATCTGTGGGCATAATAAAGAATACAATGCGCGCAGTTCTGTGTTGTGTAACTTTCTCCATTCTCCTGTAACTTCATCCCTCTTAGTCCTAAATATTTTCCTAAGCACCTTATTCTCGAACACCCTTAATCTCTGTTCCTCTCTCAAAGTGAGAGTCCAAGTTTCACAACCATATAGAACAACCGGTAATATAACTGTTTTATAAATTCTAACTTTCAGATTTTTTGACAGCAGACTAGATGACAAAAGCTTCTCAACCGAATAATAACAGGCATTTCCTACATTTATTCTGTGTTTAATTTTCTTCGAGTGTCATTTAAATTTCGTCGTCGTTCCTGCAATAACTCCTATGTGCAAAATATAAAATTGTTCAGCAGGAAGAAAAACACATTTTATTCATTCTATGGCAGTAGTACATAGGAGACTGTAAATTCTTTAATTTTCGAAAGAAAGAAATATAATTACATATAGGAGATTTTATTATTTGCTGTATCTCTATTTAAGTTATTTAATAGAGCAAAAATCTGAAAATCGATAAATATGTCGCATAGGAGTTATTGCCGGAACAACGACGATTTGTTACTGTTTACCTGAAATATTTGGGGCTAAGAGGGATGAAGTTACAGGAGAATGGAGAAAGTTACACAACACAGAACTGCACGCATTGTATTCTTCACCTGACATAATTAGGAACATTAAATCCAGACGTTTGAGATGGGCAGGGCATGTAGCACATATGACCGGAGGAAAAAAGATCTTTGGGGAGCCCGAGACGTAGATGGGAGGATAATATTAAAATGGATTTCAGGGAGGTGGGATATGATGATAGAGACTGGATTAATCTTGCATAGGATAGGGACCGATGGCGGGCTTATGTGAGGGCGGCAATGAACCTCCGGGTTCCTTAAAAGCCAGTAAGTAAGTACTGTTTACCTGAAAGTTCACATAACAGAATTTATTTTAGTTAGTGAAATTTCTTCTTCTTCTTCTTCTTCTTCTTCTTCTTCTTCTTCTTCTTCTTCTTCTTCTTCTTCAGTCCCTTCTGCTGCTAAGCGTCGGGTTCGCCCCTCTCCGTCCATTTCATCCATTTCTCTACACATTCTCTTCATCTCTACCATTGTTTTTCCTTTCTGTTGGCCTATTCTTTCTATTGTATCCTTCCATTTAATCCTTGGTCTTCCTCTTCTCTTTCTTCCTTCCACTCTCATCTCCATCACCTGTTTAACCTTCCTTTCTTCTCCCATACGATATACATGCCCAAACCATTTCAACTTCCTTTCATTAATCCCCTCTGTTAATGCTTTTCTCAGTTTAACTTCTTCTCTTATCCTGTCATTCCTTATCCTATCTCTTCTGGTCTTTCCTACAACTTTTCTAAGATATTTCATTTCCACTGCTATTAATTTACTTCGATGTTTATCTAAGAGTGGTAAGCTTTTGGGTACTATATTGTATTATAGGTTCAATTATCTATATATATATATATATATATATATATATAATTTGAACTGGTAATGGAAATTACGGGAAAACTGCTGAACGGATTTTAATAAATGGCCCCTCATTTTGAAGCTTGGAACCTAAAGTTTTTCGGAAAAGTAGTAGTTTTCAGTGAAATGTCAACTTTCCTATATAATTTTCCTATTTTTCAAAATCCATCTGTTGTCAGTTTTGAGAACTAATTTTATTCAATCACGGCCGACTTGATTGAATTTCAGAACAAAACACACACTACAATAAAGAATAGGCTATTACACGAAGGCCATGACCTGCAGATTGCCGACATATTTAGAGCTCAATTCAATTTGTTATTAAAAACTGATTCTGCAGTGTATAATTTTCTGAGTACAGCTGTGTGTTGGATATTCAAATCTACGAAACTTGAGGTGGTTTGATGACATTATTACCATTATAAATTAAATATTATTATAGTTAATATCATGATGCATCTATTTTTTCATTAATTGTACATAATATTGACGCTATATTGATGACATGAAAGTGAAACTTTTTGTGGTTATGTAAGTAAATGTAGAGAATATCTTAATTTAGATTTTCATTTCTATAATTTACTGAGTGACTGGTATATATAACTACAAAACTTAAGTAAGATAATAATATTGTTATTAAAAATCAAATATTTTATACTAATTAACCCAGTGGGGTTGGGTCTTTTTCATATACTTAATGGCGGTGTAGTGTAGATATTGATATGTGTCATTGTCTTCAGTATTGGCTCGAGAGAGCGCAAAAATTACAGCTCCTAAGGACAGATCAAAAGGTATTACTTACTGATAAAATAAGAGGCCTAGAAAATTTTGTAGTCTCCAGATCATTTCAGCGAGATCTCTTAGTAGGATAAAATGATTTTACGCTCTACATTTCAAGTTCTACATGCAGCAGCTATACGAAAATGCTATTGTTCGAAAGCTTAGCAAACCTGACATTTTTTTAACTTTCGCCTACAATCCACAATGACCTGAAATAGCTATTGCTATCGTCCTGACATTGATACTTGCGTTTTCGCGTTGAAACTCAAAAACTGAAGTTGGATAGGTTCAAGAAAAAGTATTTGGCCTAAAAAAATCCATTCAGAGGGAGTATGTTTCATTATTATGGAAGCAAATAACTATCAAAAAGACAAGTATTCTTCATTGAAAATAAATCTGAAAAATTTTTATTTGAACGTCTAACGAACTTAGTTTGCAGCAGTATTTGCTGCACAAGCCACTAGTTGAATTATATATCTGTATTTTTGTCTTAGTGGTTATTTCTTTTTTCCCAATATTGTATTACTTATTTGATAGTATGCTGATGTTGCTTTCTTTACCCTGTTCAGTACTTCATGATCTACTCTTCCATCACTAGTACTATTGTTCCCAAATATTTAAAACTTCCCACTCTCTCCAGGTTTTGTCCTTCACATCCAATGTTAAATTCTGTTCCCTGTCCATTTTCCTTAGAGATCCACATTACTTTACTCTTGTTGACATTAATCCGCATCCCTTTTCTCAGTAACTCTTCGTTCCATTCCATCAGCATGTGTTGTAGTCTTTCAGGTGTTTCTGCTGTTAATGTTATATCATCCGCATAGATTAACGTTTGTAGATATACTGTTCTTAATCTCCAATAGTGAAATGTCATCAGATTGAAATAAAGGGTGCGGTAAAACATCCGCCCTAATTTAA
Organism: Periplaneta americana; assembly: GCF_040183065.1. NCBI lineage: Eukaryota > Metazoa > Arthropoda > Insecta > Blattodea > Blattidae > Periplaneta > Periplaneta americana. Next base: position 175,119,579 of record NC_091128.1, read on the forward strand.
AGTTTAAATAAAAAACAGGTGGCTCAAAATAAGGAAACTTTGTTAATATGAATGGTATCTTAACAGTGGGAATTTTTCATTTTTTGAATAACGTGTCTCTCAAGTGGTGTCCTTCACTATCAGTGCATTGTTGAATGCGACTTCGGAAATTCTGCATCACTCTAACTAGCATTTCTTGAGGAATAAGACCAATTTCTTCCTGTAATGCATTTCTTAGGTCTGGCAAAGTCCTCGGCCGATGTTTGAACACCTCAGCCTTAAGAAGCCCCCATGGAAAAAAATCCCAGGGTGCAAGACCTGGTGATCGTGCTTCATCACTAAACAGAACCACAGCATCTTCATTGCACATTTTCACTTATCGGGATGCGTGAATCATCAAAATTTCTGATATGGGAGTGGACAGAACACTCGTGAACTTCATGAAAAACCTCTACATAACGACCGTGTTACTGTATGGTGCGTGGTTGGAATACTTGGTCCTTACTTTTTTGAAGAGAATGGTGCTACTGTGACAGTGAACTCTCAGCGGTACACTTTTGTGATCAACGATTTTTTGGCACCAAGACTCAATGCGCTGCAGATTGACCAGGTATGGTTTCAGCAAGGACGGAGCACCTCTCACAAAGCTCAGATTTCTCTCCAAGTCCTGAGACAGATGTTTCCCGGACGCTTAATTTCTTCACGTGGCGACGTCCCCTGGCCAGCACGATCACCAGATCTTGCACCCTGCGATTTTTTTCTATGGGGGCACTTAAGGCTGAGGTGTTCAAACATCGGCCGAGGACTTTGCCAGACCTAAGAAATGCAATATAGGAAGAAATTGGTCTTATTCCTCAAGAAATGCTAACTTAGAGTGATGCAGAATTTCCGAAGTCGCATTCAACAAAGCATTGATAGTGAAGGACACCACTTGAGAGACACGTTATTCAAAAAATGAAAAATTCCCACTGTTAAGATACCATTCATATTAATAAAGTTTCCTTATTTTGATCCATCTGTTTTTATTTAAACTTTAAATTAGGGAGAATATTGTATATTATTGTATAAAATATGTATTTTTAGTTAGTCTGAAATTTCCGGGGGAGGGGACATCCAGGGGAGAATGACCCCTCCCCAAGGCTACCCCATGAATTCATGACTGAAGTGGGCTGACCTTAAGACATACTATGAAATGGAAGTTCTGTTACTTTCATGTTACCTGTACAGTTTTTCCTTGAGGCCTGTTGCCATAGCGAACCGCAGACACTGATATACACGTTGATTTTGTGCTCATCTGTCTGCCACCGTCGCGTCTCACGAAAACCTCTTTTGTAAATTCAAAGAGTGCATTCGTGGAATAAAGTTGGAGAATGTCGAGTCCCTTTTTGCGGCTGTGGAAAGTGGTTCAAAACAGCAGGTTGCAAGTTTCAGCGTGCGGACGAACCTTCCCTTGTTCCTAGGTGACGTAAGCCTGTTGAAAGAGACTGGGATTACGTGGAAAATTACATTCTGCTCCTAAAGAACGTACCTACGCATTGTGCAAATAGCAAAGCTGTGGAATGAAAGGTGGTTTTTAAAAATGCTGCATCTCTTTTGTAGTAACCCACGCACATCTCTTTCAAGATTGGAGACTAGAAGTTTCATAGGGAGAGATGCTCTTATTATGACGCCGTTTCATTTGTCTGTCAGCGATGTTCGACCTGGGAGGCGTGGAGATGTAATGGAAACACATGCAAATTTCAAATTAAAATTCGTGAATGCAAAAACTTGTAAGTCTGTGCGAATTATTAAAACTTTATTCATCAAAAACAAAGAGCAGTGCGGAGTTTTTGTGTGGATAAAAATAATGATAGATGTGGGTTGTAATATAGGAAAGGAGACGGTGTCAATGGAAAGAGATAAAAGTTTCCACTTACCGTCACTTCCAGCGAGAATCTGCGAGGAGAGAACAATTGTAATGTTTTGACACGAAAGTTTACTATGACGTCCCTTCTGACGTGATTTTCCACGTGGTCCGTCTCGCTCTACAGGGTGTCCCACAGGTCACGCGCCATAGGGCAAAATTAAGTTTCGAGTGCATGTTCGACGTGGTGAGCATTTTTCTGTGTACACATGTCAAGACAGAAGACTTACTCATCGACGACACGTATTATATTAAGGTATATTTCTTTGCAGGCAGCTGTGATTTTTGTACGCAGATGATGAAGTGATTTCATCCTTTCTGCATATACCCCACGAATAAAAATCAAAAGGCGTGAGGTTAGGACTACGCTTCTTGCGCGCACTCGGATTGTCATAGTTCCGCGAAACCAAAAGTACATTTCATGAGCACGAGTTTATACTCTTTCAAGGGCGAGCTAAGGTTTTTCTGTGTATTTATATTTTATGTTACAATTATTAGCAAATAAAAGAATAAATAAATAAATAAATAAATAAATAACTAAGTAAATAAGTAACTAAGTAACTAAGTAAATAAATAAATAAAAAATAAGGAATTAAATGAAGAAATAAATAAATAAATGAAAAAAATAAGTAACTAAGTAAGTAAGTAACTAAGTAAATAAATAAATAAATGAAAAATAAGGAAATAAATAAATAAGTAAATAAGTAAATAAATGAAGAAATAAATAAATAAATAAATGAAGAAATAAATAAATGAAGAAATAAGTAAATAAATAAATGAAGAGATAAATAAATAAAGAAATAAATAAATAAATAAATAAAGAAATAAATAAATAAATGAAGAAATAAATAAATAAATAAATAAATGAAGAAATAAATAAATAAATGAAGAAATAAATAAATAAATAAATGAAGAAATAAATAAATAAATGAAGAAGTAAATAAATAAATGAAGAAATAAATAAATAAGTAACTAAGTAAGTAAATAAGTAACTAAGTAACTAAGTAAATAAATAAATAAATGAAAAATAAGGAAATAAATGAAGAAATAAATAAATAAATGAAGAAATAAATAAATAAATGAAGAAATAAATAAATAAATGAAAAAAAATAAATAAGTAAGTAACTAAGTAAATAAGTAAATAAATAAATAAATGAAAAATAAGGAAATAAATAAATAAATAAATGAATAAATAAATAAATAAATGAATAAATAAATAAATAAATGAAGAGAAATAAATAAATAAATGAAGAGATAAATAAGTAAATGAAGAAATAAATAAATAAATAAATGAAGAAATAAATAAATAAATAAATAAATAAAGGAATAAATAAATAAATGAAGTGAAATAAATAAATAAATAAATGAAGAAATAAATAAATAAATGAAGAGATAAATAAGTAAATGAAGAAATAAATAAATAAATAAATGAAGAAATAAATAAATAAATGAAGAAATAAATGAAGAAATAAATAAATGAAGTGAAATAAATAAATAAATGAAGAAATAAATAAATAAATAAATGATGAGATAAATAAGTAAATGAAGAAATAAATAAATAAATAAATGAAGAAATAAATAAAGAAATGAATGAAGAAATAAATAAATAAATAAATAAATAAGTGAATGAATAAATAAATGAATGAATGGATGAATGAATGAATGAATAAATAAATGAATGAATAAAAAATAAATAAATGAATAAATAAATAAATGAATAAATAAATTAATTAATAAATGAATTAATTAATAAATGAATGAATAAATGAATAAATAAATGAGTGAATAAATAAATAAATGAATAAAATAAATAAATGAGTAAATAAATAAATAAATAAATAAATAAATAAATAAATAAATAAATAAATGAATAAGTGAGTGAGTGAATGAATGAATGAATGAATGAATGAATGAGTGAATGAATGAATGAAATTTTCGTTCGTTAAGAAACGTGGTGATAGTCGTTCGTTTCGCTTTTTCCTCAGTAGCCATTGTTTTGACGTATTCTGTCCAATGTCCAAGATTCTGTCCCGTATCACATAACACTTTGTACCAATGACTTGTAGTCTGATCAGCTTACTTAATACCCTAAGGGTAAAACCTAACCATTCTTCCCCTGTTACTACACATGCTAGTGGATTATAGTGATTTTCTAGATGTCAGGTTGAACTTTCTTTTACCAACTTCGTTTCAATTTCGAGTACTGACAAATACTGCAACTGGCAGTTATTTTCTAACTGTTGTGTTGGCAGCAATAATTTTAGTTTACAGTAGGAAAAATCTGATGAAATGGAAGTATCTGAGTTTGTGAAATTTGAACGTAATTAATAATCATTTAGTAATACCGGTATTAATATTAATATCAATACATAATTCAGTTGTATTACGTCGTGATTCCAGTTCAACGCTATATTCAGGTAAGTGTAATTAAATAATAGATTATATCGCTCATTTACTGCAACAGTGACACATCTAAAAAAATTCAAGTTTTTTAGTTGATAATATAGAAAGAGCCGTTATGTCAAAAATATATTTTTTACTGTTAGATTTTTATTAAAATGTACAAGAAAGAAAATAGCATGGTAGCGACTTAGGAGTATGTGTTTTAAGTAGGGTATACATTTCAAAGCGGTATTCTGTTTTCGGAATTCATACTAATCATTTCACGTCATCAAACAAAATACATTTTTAGGTTAGGTCTCGTGAATCGTAAAGTGTTTAGTCAAAGCAGTGAATTTCATGTTGTGAGACAAAATATATTTTAATGTTAGATCATACTAATCTACTAATTACCAACATAATATGCGAGATATCCAGGAGGAAAATATGGTCTTTCATAAATTGTTGAATCACTTAGAAAACATCTCCCAACATAAAGATGAGGTGTGGTAAATAAGTAAATAAGCAAGACATTGTTATTATTAATACTGTATTATATTATTATTATTATTATTATTATTATTATTATTATTATTATTATTCAGTAGGCCTACATGGCATTGTGATTTTATCCTCTTTCGCGATGTCTGGTATTAGTTGGCAACACTGAAGAGACGGCCAAATTAGTCTTTTAGGATGATATTCATAGACATTTCGCTAGCCCGCGCTACGAGCGTGCTAAACTAACCCCGGCCATCGACTGATTATTTGTACAGGATTCATATCGTATTATACAGAGTGATTTATATAGAAGTGACACATTTCTTTCATTAATTGTTTCAAAACGAATTGTGCTAGCGACAACTTATTATACCTAAAATGTAGAGGAATTTTGGGAGATTATTTACCTCTATAGCAAATGTTGTCCGGCGTTGTCAAATCCGGAGATCTCGGTGGCCACAGGTTCCTGGAAATTATTCGGTCGTCACATAACCGGATAAATGGAACCATGCTTCATCTGTGAATCATGTGATGGACAATATGGCAGGATTTTGCACAATGAACGTCTGAAACCAACGACAATAATTCAATCTTTTATCCTTATCTGGTTCCTGTAGCTGATGAACAACCGTAACCCTATATGGCTTTAGGCTCTCTGACACATTGAGTAGGTGTACCCTGTCTTCTGCGACAAACGTCTTAATGATTTTTTGGGTGACTGCTCCAGTCGTGCTCTTACGTCAACAACAACCGTGGGAAGCCTAGATGAACGATCACTCACCAGAGATCCAGTTGTTTCCAATTTGTTTACCAGTCCCAGTATTGTGTTTCTTTTGGGAGGATTGCGAACACCAAATTCTCTCTGGTATGCCCTTTGAGTAGCTGTAATTGATGGAGCAGTCACCCAAAAAATCATTAAGACGTTTGTCGCAGGAGACAGGGTACACCTACTCAATGTGTCAGAGAGCCTAAAGCCGTATAGGGTTACGGTTGTTCATCAGCTACAGGAACCAGATAAGGATAAAAGATTGAATTATTGTCGTTGGTTTCAGACGTTCATTGTGCAAAATCCTGCCATATTGTCCATCACATGGTTCACAGATGAAGCATGGTTCCATTTATCCGGTTATGTACGACCGAATAATTTCCAGGAACCTGCGGCCACCGAGATCTCCGGATTTGACAACGCCGGACAACATTTGCTATAGAGGTAAATAATCTCCCAAAATTCCTCTACATTTTAGGTATAATAAGTTGTCGCTAGCACAATTCGTTTTGAAACAATTAATGAAAGAAATGTGTTAGTTCTATATAAATCACTCTGTATAATATCGCTAAAACTGGTTTTTGAATTCGAAAACGTTAGTTCGCTGATCATCCACCGGAAGCCCGCGTTAAGAATGTCTATGAATTCGGCCCTTAGGAACTATTCTTACGTGATCGTCACTATATATGAGGGCTTTTGTTTTATTGTAAATGTTCCTACTCCAAAGAACCCGAATTCAACATGTCAATTGGACGGAGTTGCGCAATAAGAGATCAAGCGCCAAAAACCTGTTTCGAGATATTGGCCATTGAAATAAATCTGTTTTTGTTTTTATAAAACATTTTATTCAATAAGTATTATAACATTCATACTGTTACAAAAAAATAGCACAAATAATACCAAAAAAGGCTAACCGATTTTTAATAAGAGACCAGCAGTTGAATTAATATTTCAAAGCAAAATAAATAAATGAATTTTATGCAATAAACGAATTTTTGCTTATAAATAGCAGAAAAATTCAGATACCGCATCCTTGATTTTTTTCCGAGTTAAATTAGCCTGCCATCAACAGATTTGTGCAAATATCTCATTTTTTTTAAATTGTCGGTTGGTCTATTATTGCGTAACTTCGTTCAATTATACTCCTTCCTTTACTTATTATTCATTGAATTTCATTCTTCTCATCAGCTTCTAAAATTGATTCAAAATATTTAAATTTACTTTATCAAAATTAGTTTTTTTTTTAATACTTCTTCCCCACTTACAGACGGGATTTGGCGATTTTCCCCCCCCCCCCACACATTTCAGGTTCGACATTTCTCGGAGCCAAAAAATTGTGACAGTTCCTATGTTCCGGAACGAGTGAAAACCGAAACTTACCTCTTCAGTCATACCAAGTTAATGATTTTCGTCCAAAATGTTTGAGAAGAACACTTCGTGAGGACTCCTTTAAGAAATGGAGTTAACTTCCTGGAAAAGGGAAAGGTGTCACATTTTATTCCCACTGGAAGAAAGGGAATGCATGGATTTCCAACAAGAAGGGTCTCTCCTGCAGCCAAAGGACTGAAGCGATCAAAATGAGCTGCAACGTTATTCCAGTCAGAAGCCTTGGTACTACCCATTGCAGAAGATGCGATGAGCAAGAAACCTTAGCCCTTGTACTGGGTTTTTGCGAGAAGGGAGAATTACCGAGAATTGACCGTCGTAATAAAATTCGCTCCATGATTGCCAATGAACTTCGCTGGGCTGATAAGTATGAGGTGTACGAGGAAATTGGGTGCCTTTCTGCTGACGATTCAACTAGAAGAGCAGATATCATTATTATAGACCGAAAAAAATTGTGGACTCATTCTCGATCCCACAGTCCGTTTTGAGAACAGCAAGGAACAACCTAGAGAAGTCAGCAAAGAAAAACGGGCAATTTATCTGCCATGGTGCAGCGATTTGGGGACCAAATATAACATCAAGACATGGGACGTTATAGGAATTATGATTGGGGCTAGAGGCACAATCCCACGGGAGTCCTTAGAAGTCTTCCGAAAATTAAAAGTTCCTGACAGCACCCTGGACATGATATCCTCCACTGCACTGAAATCATCGATTAGCATAATTAATCATCATTTATATTCTTTATAAAATGTAATTTGTCTTGTAGCCTAAATTGTTTGTTGCATTTCCAATAAATTTCTCAATGATAGCCTACCTAACTAGGGTTTCTATTAAAGAAAAAATTGAATTGAGTATAAATATTCATTTAGAATTGATTAGGAGGTTGATTATTAAACCCTAATTGGGACGGCTATCAACTATGTATCTAGGCTTTCTGCCATTTAATTATGCAAACTTTTAATAGAAGTTGTTAGAAATGTGATTTCTCATCTTGTGGGAATTAGCGCTCGCTATATTGAATAGGTTAAAGACGGAGCAGTGAAGTTCATTAGCAACATGGCGGGTCAAGCGATGTAGAGGCAACTTTGTGATTTTATTAAAAATCAATACATTAATGTTTATCGCTGAGTGAGGCCTTCAGAGCATAGTATGTTGCATAGAGTTGCTTTTAAAATTGAAACCCGAGCGCCACGTTCTTGTTGGACGCAGGCTGCTCGGTTCGGCTTTGTCAGTGCGTTCGAGCTGCCGCTGTTAATTGCTTCGCAATTTTCGTGGGTTGTCATTCGGGAAAAGGAAAATTGAGGAATGGTTATTATAGATACATCGACAGACAACGAAAGGAGTTCTGATTGAAGACTGAACCTATCAAAAAGAAAACATCAAGGCCCGTATTTATAAACATTCTTAGCGCGGGCTTCCGGTGGATGATCAGCGAACTAACGTTTTTCGTATCCATAAACCAGTGTTAGCGATATGATATGATATGAAGCCTGTACAAGTAACCAGTCGATAGTCGGGGCTAGTTTAGCACGCTCGTAGCGCGGGCTAGCGAAATGTCTATGAATAGCACCCTAAGGGACGTATTTATAAACATTCTTAGCGCGGGACGTATTTATAAACATTCTTAGCGCGGGCTTCCGCTGGATGATCAGCGAACTAACGTTTTTCGTATCCATAAACCAGTGTAGGCGATATGATATGATATGAATCCTGTACAAGTAATCATTCGATAGTCGGGGCTAGTTTAGCTCGCTCGTAGCGCGGGCTAGCGAAATGTCTATGAATAGCACCCTAAGTGCCGTATTTATAAACATTCTTAGCGCGGGCTTCCGGTAGATTATCAGCGAACTAACGTTTTTCGTATCCATAAACCAGTGTAGGCGATATGATATGATATGAATCCTGTACAAGTAATCATTCGATAGTCGGGGCTAGTTTAGCTCGCTCGTAGCGCGGGCTAGCGAAATGTCTATGAATAGCACCCTAAGTGCCGTATTTATAAACATTCTTAGCGCGGGCTTCCGGTAGATTATCAGCGAACTAACGTTTTTCGTATCCATAAACCAGTGTTAGCGATATGATATGATATGAAGCCTGTACAAGTAACCAGTCGATAGCCGGGGCTAGTTTAGCTCGCTCGTAGCGCGGGCTAGCGAAATGTCTATGAATAGCACCCTAAGTGCCGTATTTATAGACATTCTTAGCGCGGGCTTCCGGTAGATTATCAGCGAACTAACGTTTTTCGTATCCATAAACCAGTGTAGGCGATATGATATGATATGAAGCCTGTACAAGTAACCAGTCGATAGCCGGGGCTAGTTTAGCACGCTCGTAGCGCGGGCTAGCGAAATGTCTATGAATAGCACCCTAAGGGCCATATTTATAAACATTCTTAGCGCGGGCTTCCGGTGGATGATCAGCGAACTAACGTTTTTCGTATCCATAAACCAGTGTAGGCGATAAGATATGATATGAAGCCTGTACAAGTAACCAGTCGATAGCCGGGGCTAGTTTAGCACGCTCGTAGCGCGGGCTAGCGAAATGTCTATGAATAGCACCCTAAGGGCCATATTTATAAACATTCTTAGCGCGGGCTTCCGCTGGATGATCAGCGAACTAACGTTTTTCGTATTCATAAACCAGTGTTAGCGATATGATATGATATGAAGCTGTACAAGTAACCAGTCGATAGCCGGGGCTAGTTTAGCACGCTCGTAGCGCGGGCTACCGAAATGTCTATGAATAGCACCCTAAGGGCCATATTTATAAACATTCTTAGCGCGGGCTTCCGGTGGATGATCAGCGAACTAACGTTTTTAGTATTCATAAACCAGTGTTAGCGATATGATATGAATCCTGTACAAGTCGATAGCCGGGGCTAGTTTAGCACGCTCGTAGCGCGGGCTAGCGAAATGTCTATGAATAGCACCCTAAGGGCCGTATTTATAAACATTCTTAGCGCGGGCTTCCGGTAGATTATCAGCGAACTAACGTTTTTCGTATCCATAAACCAATGTTAGCGATATGATATGCTATGAATCCTGTACAAGTAATCATTCGATAGCCGGGGCTAGCTTAGCTCGCTCGTAGCGCGGGCCTTGCGAAATGTCTATGAATAGCACCCTAAGAGCCGAATTCGTAGTCGACACTTATCGTAAGGAAACCCTTAAGCAGTTGCTTATAATCATCTCCAATTCATAAATCCCACTCAAGTGAACACTTATTCAAGTAAGGTAGATTGTCAGCTTACTCAAGTGATTCCTCCTATACATTGTAATCAGCTGATTCGGTATGCAATGGATGATGATTATGACTTTGATGAATTTATTGAGTTCTAAAATGAAAATAAAAATGTGTTTCGGCGAAACAAAAGATATATAAAAAATATGGAAAACCCTTCAGAGATGTACAATGACCAACAATTTATGCATATGGGCTATTCCATCTCAAATCGACCGAAATATAGAGAAAATTGACCTTGCAATTTTTAAATACAATGAAACTTTTTCTGTCCGTTGAAGACTGTGATACAATGCTTTGTGCAAAGTTTGAGGCATCAGAACTTCATAGTGTTTAAATTTGAAATATTTAAATTTATCGTATTTTCATAAAATTAGCAACTTTAAACTGTTGTGGCTCCGAAACCTTTTCACCCAATGATCAAAATCATGGTTTATTTTGATGCTGAGAAATTATAGCTTATATTGACATGTAAACAGTTTTTCTTACTTTTTTATGGAAGTGGAGAAATTTAGATTTTTCTTCATTAAGACGCCTTTGGCCACGAAACAATATTTTTAAAATATATGGTTAGATTCCGCATTGAACGTACAAATCAACACTTATTTTTTACTGGTAGTACGTTGATAAGAAAGTATTGAAAATATCAAATAAAGAAAATAAATAGTACGCGCGTGAAGTAACCAGCTGACTGTGAGGCGGGAGCTAGCCTAGGCAAGCTAGGCCAGAAGACATAAACACGTTGTGTCGTCTAGCAGTCATGGCTGGGCTAGCTTTATCACAAGTTTCCATAAACACAGGAGTAAAATGACGCCCAACGCTGGCTTATCTTCAGCTCTCGGCCAGTGCGTGCGGTATTGCGCCGTTCAAGTCTATGCGTGTGAAAATAATTTATTTAATACCCTCGAAACTTATTTCCGAGCCACTAAGCAACCAATGGCGAATCCCTCTTAATAATGCAAGGCTTTTCCTCAATATTTTTTACATTTTTACAAATGGGCAAAAAGCCTAAAAGTACAGTAAGTAAAATCAGATATCTGTCATTCTGTATACAATAAAAATAAGTATTACTTCTTATCATAACCTACCAAATGTCATTTTCAAAATGACCTCCCGTTCAATGTTCTGCAGTAAATGGTTCCAGAAAGAGGCTTGTTTTTATAAAATACTCTAAATTTGTCGCTCAGTAGTACGAAAACTGTTTGACTTTCGATAATATATTTTTGAAAATGCACTCTCCTCAGCACCTTGTATAAATAGGGAAAAAATTAGAGCAGTAGCGGCTCGCCGTAAAAAAATAGGTGAAGTGCTGTTCACAAACACAAATGCATGAACAGTTTTACCAATACAATGAGTGGGCCTACTATCCGTAAACTACGTACAATTTTAATAGTTCTAGAACACATATAAACAGGAAAATTAATTTATTTCAGGACCCATCCAATTTCTTGCATACCAAGTCAATCTTCCTATCTTTTAAAGCAGCAAACCTGTCGATGATGTCTTCATAAAATGTCTGAGTTTAACTGAGGGTGGACAGTATATCTCTATGCAAAGCTATGGAGCTAATGATGAAAGTCTCTCCTGTGATTTAGCATTCCGAGTGAAATTTTCAATCTTTTGTAACAGGAAAGTTATTTTATACAATTTCTCTATTTTCTTAGAACTTTTTAAAACAAAGAGTAAATGGAACTGCAGGTCGTCTAGAATTTAAAACATCTTTTTTTATCATATTTAAGTCTACAAAACGGTATTTCTAATAAATTACAAATCGTGTCATTTTCGGGATACATATTTCCACTCATTTATCAACATTTTCTATGTACTGGTACCTAAGTATTTATACAGAGCGATTTATATAGAACTGACACATTTCTTTCATTAATTGTTTCAAAACGAATTGTGCTAGCGACAACTTAGTATACCTAAAATGTAGAAGAATTTTGGGAGATTATTTGCTTCTATAGCAAATGTTGTCCGGCATTGTCAAATCCGGAGATCTCGATGGCCACAGGTTCCTGGAAATTATTTGGTCGTCACATAACCGGATAAATGGAACCATGCTTCATCTGTGAACCATGTGATGGACAATATGGCAGGATTTTGCACAATGAACGTCTGAAACCAACGACAATAATTCAATCTTTTATCCTTATCTGGTTCCTGTAGCTGATGAACAACCGCAACCCTATATGGCTTTAGGCTCTCTGACACATTGAGTAGGTGTACCCTGTCTCCTGCGACAAACGTCTTAATGATTTTTTGGGTGACTGCTCCAGTCGTGCTCTTACGTCAAAAACAACCGTGGGAAGCTTAGATGAACGATGCTTGCCCTTTTCACTCACCAGAGATCCAGTTGTTTCCAATTTGTTTACCAGTCCCAGTATTGTGTTTCTTTTGGGAGGATTGCGAACACCAAATTCTCTCTGGTATGCCCTTTGAGTAGCTGTAATTGAATTCGTAATCCAGTATTGCTTCACAAGGAAGAGTCGTTGATTTAATGTGTACAGCATTTTCACGTTGACACAGAATGTCGAAAACAGCTGCCAACAATAGGAATAAAACATAAACATCTGCGCATCTAGTGACTTATTGTCGTTGGTTTCAGACGTTCATTGTGCAAAATCCTGCCATATTTTCCATCACATGGTTCACAGGTGAAGCATGGTTCCATTTATCCGGTTATGTGACGACCAAATAATTTCTAGGAACCTGTGGCCACCGAGATCTCCGGATTTGACAACGCCGGACAAAATTTGCTATAGAGGTAAATAATCTCCCAAAATTCCTCTACATTTTAGGTTTTGAAACAATTAATGAAAGAAATGTGTCAGTTCTATATAAATCACTCTGTATAATAGCACTATAGTGATTAAACATATAATATAGGCTACACTATGATGTAGGTTTAATACACTATATACACTTATCAGTAATATATTCTAAATACATTGAATACTAAGTTAATATATACGTACTCAATATTAAACTACATGTGTAGATATACGCGCGCGATAAACTTTCAAATAAAATAGCTGGAACAAAACTGCAAGCTCATGAGAAGCATCGCGGAAAACAACTTTTAAACTTTGCGAATGTATGTGGGGTGTATTCCTGATAAAATAATATGCAGCCAGCTAATTTACCGCTGCAGGGGTGGCTGTTTGCACACAAGGAATGAGGATACTATCTCTATTTATTTGTCTATGGATACTATTCTCGAGTCAGTACATACTGTAAAATTTCACAGCCCTTAAACAATAGCCCCCGGCCTTGGAGACCAGCTGCAACCCTTCTCTACCGTTAGATCAGCAAACTGGTTACTCCGCCTACAAGAAGTCTGACAGTTCTCCGTAACTGAATGACTCAGAAACGCACTTCACTCATACAAGCTTTCTTTAGTGCGTGACGTCACGTTGCCATGGAAACCAAGTGCTGTATGAGAATGGGAGCCCAAATAATTTCACCTCTACAGTATTGCAAGTTCTAATAGTCACCGCTCGGCGCTCGTAACAGTTGAAATTATCCTATTCAGCGGACGGTTACAGGTACTATTTATACAACTAAACACTGTTCATAACGACTGAAAAGAAAACTTTTTTTTTTATTTTAGAAATAATGGTATCGGTAATAACTAGAATTAATTAATACGAGGCAAAATTGTGTTTTACACGTAAATAGGTGAAGTGGCACTTCATCTACTTCACCTGAATAACCGCCCCTGAATTAGAGTATAAAAAATGCGAGGTTTTTTACTGATCGATTTCATATGAAATAGCCCGTATGAAAGAGTAGTGTCTGTGCAATACGATCTAAAATAAGTGCTAAGGAAACGCTCATTATTTGTTTCGTCATTTTATAAGTGACGACTATGAATTCGACCCTTAGTCATTACTTTCCAAGTACAGTAAAGCCCAATATAAAGCGGACCGATATAGTGCAGATACCGGTGCATACATAATTTCCCCTACATATGAGCCGTTGAGAGCAAAAAAATTGGGTAATGAGGTTTAAAAAAAATTGTAAAATACAGAATCCTCGGCTTCATCTCATTTCACCTCACCAAAAAATTTTAATGTTGTAAACTTTTGTTATGTTGTATTTGTTAATGTGAGATCTATGGAATACAATAAATGAAATGAAAATGAAAATATAGACCCTAGAAAATTGTTGTAGCGTTTTCGACTGTATGACCTGTTTTCATTGTTCGTGAGCAACACATTCCTGAGTTATGTCGCTTTATTTTTGGGACATCGTGTATAATTAGCGTTCAATCTAGACAGTATCGTTAAATAGCTAGTCCAAACTGTGTGTTCGTTCTCTCGTTTTATATTTATGAACATTCATGATGTTTTGTGAAATACCTAATTCAATGAAGTGACGTTGGAAGCGCTGTTTCTAGATTATCGTGAACAAGCTCTGGCAATTGTCACGAAATACTGTGGCATTGTAGGAAACTTTTCTTAAACATGCATACAGAATGACAGCCGGCATCTCCCTTCGCCTGTCAGTCCGTTGTCCACTACGTGCAGTCGATAAGGCGTCGTTAAATGAACAAGATTCGCGCAAGAGATTGTGCCGTGTAACCGCGTTTGCCGGGTACTGCATGCCGATATTTCCACTTTTTGTTTGTGTTTTGGCGGCGATAATTTGTTCGCCCGGCGAGCAGCGAATTAAATCAGTTAACTGACGTTTATAAATTATTATCACAAACACACGAAAGAGGCGATAACTGGCTTTTCTGGCCGCGGTAGCCGGGAACGGTGAATGTGTTTAGGCGTCACTCTATGAATAAGTGAGGGTTGTAGCACAGCATGTGTTCGTAACTGCCGGCATCACATTCAGTATATACAGATGTGCGACACAGTTGGCTCATAATAAAACTGACATAAGCAAATCGCGATTAAGTTCGTTTTACATGCATTATTAATTGCAATAAAATTGAACCTTAGAGACAGTTTTGTTATGTGGCGCTAGCACAATCTGAATTTATATCCTACACGTTGTTGCTAGGATACGAAATCGCCATGATACTAAAACTAACAGAAGATAATCGCTGTTACGGTAGGACTGAAGGCTCATTCACAATGAAAATTAAACATAACGTAAGCGTTAACTTAAGAATATAAACTTACTTACTTACTGGCTTTTAAGGAATCCGGAGGTTCATTGCCGCCCTCACATAAGCCCGCCATTGGTCCCTATCCTGAGCAAGATTAATCCATTCTCTATCATTATATCCCACCTCCCTCAAATTCATTTTAATATTATCTTCCCATCTACGTCTCGGCCTCCCTAAAGGTCTTTTTCCCTCCGGCCTCCAAACTAACACTCTATATGCATTTCTGGATTCGCCCATACATGCTACATACTCTACCCATCTCAAACGTCTGGATTTAATGTTCCTAATTATGTCAGGTGAAGAATACAATGCGTGCAGTTCTGTGTTGTGTAACTTCCTCCATTCTCCTGTAACTTCATCCCTCTTAGCCACAAATATTTTCCTAAGAATCTTATTCTCAAATACCCGTAGTCTCTGTTCCTCTCTCAAAGTGAGAGTCCAAGTTTCACAACCATACAGAACAACCGGTAATATAACTGTTTTATAAATTCTAACTTTCAGATTTTTCGACAGCAGAGTGGATGATAAAAGTTTCTCAACCGAATAATAACAGGCATTTCCCATATTTATTCTGTGTTTAATTTCCTCCCGAGTATCATTTATATTTGTTACTGTTGCTCCCAGATATTTGAACTTCTCCACCTCTTCAAAAGATAAATTTCCAATTTTTATATTTCCATTTCGTACAATATTCTCGTCACGAGACATAATCATATACTTTGTCTTTTCGAGATTTACTTCCAAACCTATCGCTTTACTTGCTTCCAGTAAAATTCTCGTGTTTTCCCTAATCGTTTGTGGATTTTCTCCTAACATATTCACGTCATCCGCATAGACAGGCAGCTGATGAAACCCGTTCAATTCCAAACCCTCTCTGTTATAAGAATATAAACGTTACGGTAAAATCAAGATCATTCACGATGGGAACATAAACATAACAGCAAACATACTTGGTAACCATGGAAACATAACAACGACGCCATTTCCTCATATTCTGTCGTATACTTCAGCGCTCCACGATTGTGTTCTGTTTGCAAATCACGTAAGCATAAGCATGAAAGTTTGGAGTTTGCAAACTTTCATGTTAACGTCTTACGGTTATGTGAATCATTGTGAATGATCCCATTTGGTAGCCTGGGCACAAACTTCTGTGTTTATGTTACGGTTATGTTTAATTTTCATTGTGAATGGGCCTTTAAGGCTTTCCCGGCGTTACATATGGAATAAAGGCTGGTCCACAATAAACCGGTAACGAGAACTAGAACGAGAACGGGAAACGAATGTGAACGTGAAGATTTTTTATTCACAATAAAACGAGAACGGAAACGGCTATGTACATCGATAAGTAAAGTCGATATTACGCATTCTGATGTTATTTGTGTATACTTAACCAATGACATTCTGTCACGAGCACAAACCAGCCAACATAAGCACAGGTTAACCAACTTCGAAATTTAAGAATTCAATTCACGTTGTAGTCTAGCACATATTCACATAGCATGTATGGAAAGTGATTCTACTGAATTTCTGCGATAGATACAAGCTTTCTTGCTGCAAAGTATACGACGACCAAATAGCTTTCTGATGACAACAAAATGAATCTAATAGGCTGTGATCGAAAACTAGAACGGCAAAGTTAAAACTTGGCCAACTCTGACGTTCCCGTTTCCGGGCTCCGACAACCTTCTCGTTAATTGTGAATGATCACATTTAAATACATTTATTTTAACAATTTTTCCGTTCTCGTTCTCATTGTCGTTTCCGTTCCCGGTTTATTGTGAACCAGCCTTAACTCTTCTCAGTTGAATTGTTGGTTTCAAGCTTTCGATGACTAGTTATGCCATATTCTTCAGGGATTGGATCTTTAAGGCCTCCCCAAACAGACGCGATTGGAATGCGTTACGATAGCGTTACGATTTTGCGATAAATGTTTTCATTGCGTTCAATGATTGTGTTCACACACACGCGATTAACGCAATATGCTTATTATCGCAGCAAGTAGAACGCGACGATTTTGCGTTCTATTCTCCCGGAGATGTAGATCGCGAGAACGCCACGCGTTTATTTTGATGCTGGGATGAAGTGTGTCATTTATGGATCCATCTTCAAAGGAAGAGGAACTTCTCTTTCTTGGATGAGAATCGTCGCAGGCAAAGCAGGTGCAGGTAAGTCCATGGTAGTCATGTATGGTTAAGATAAACAATATAAAAGGTATAAAGTGATGATTTAGCTTTTCTTTGCCAAGAACGTGAAATAAATAACAAGTACGCCTACCCGATTATAAACTTTATTTTTTTTTTAATTTGCTCTTTTTGTTGCAGGAGGTTGTGGATTCACGAGTTAAATGCCACAAGGGAAGAAAAAGATTAATTTTATACCTTAGTTCAACAACTAACCTTAGCACTCTGCTAACCTTGAAGAGCCTACTAGTAAAGAATTTCAATGTTTAGAGTACCCATAAAATAACGAATTTTAATGTGAAGTAAATTCAGTAATAATTTATTCTAAACATACCTACGTCTAATGATTTACTTACATAAGTGTATCTAGAGTGTGGTAAGATATTGAAAGTAATAAAACTCCGAGAAACAAATTACATAACTTTTTGTTTCCACGTACTTTATTAATTTTATATTTCTGCACAATTATTTATAATATTGTACAAGCATTTTGCAATTTGCACAAGTAATTTTTTTTCATTTGTGCATTTTTGCGACAGTTATTTATTTTCTAGCTTAAGTCTACAAGACAGAATGACATCAAATTATAAATAAATAATTGCACTTATTGTTTACATCTAACTTTGTAGCTATCTCCTTCTATTTCTTCTCCTTTTCCATGCCACGGATTTTCCTTTACGAACTCGATAAAAAATTCCACGTTCGTTTACAAGTAATCCGAAATCGCAATCTGTGAGCACAAGTGATATACACCTGCTGAAGGTAACTGGTCTTTGTGCTGTGGCTGGAAAACTAAAATCCGCATATGTGGTCACCCATTACGATAATCTGATTGGCTGGGGACGTTAGAATATCGTATATCGCGGACGCGCCAGTTTGGGCACCTCTTCGCGATAGTGCGATATTGCGTTATCGCGAAATCGTAACGCTATCGTAACGCATTCTGTATCGCGTCTGTTTGGGGAGGCCTTAATACTGCAATGAAGCATTGGTACATGAGCGAAACGATCTAAACCTTCTTTCATGGCAGTACCGCCTCAAGGACATCTTTCCGTCCCACGATTGTTTTGTGTCATCTATGACATCTCGGCGTTTGGGCTTGCAATTTTTTTCGCACACTATGTTTAACTACAGTGCTTGATACAACATTTTAGCCGTTAGATTTCGCTTGCAATCAGCCTGAGGAAATTCCGTGATCATACATGAATAATATTCTGCTAGCACATTACCACTCCACTTCCTTTGGTAATGTTTCCCTTACTTTATAACGGTAACGCTTCCCATGTTTGTTACTGACAGCATCAGTATTTTTTATGGCACGCTTTCGCGATAACGCAATATCGCATTATCGCGAAGAGGTACCCAAACTGGCGCGTCCGCGATATACGATATCGTAACGTCCCCAGCCAATCAGATTGCCATAGAGGGTGACACATCTGCGGATTGTTTTCCAACCACAGCCGTAGAGAACAGTTATCTTTAGCAGGCGTACATCACTTGTGCTTAAATATTGATTTCTTTTGCTTGAAAATGAACGTGGAACTTCTGATTCATTTCATTAAAGGAAAATCCGTGCCTTTATGATTATCGGTATGCTGCTTCGTTATGCCTCCCCTTTCTTTACCCAGAATCTCGTCAAAGCACTGAATTGTCATCCGGAAGTATATATAAAACGTTTTTCATCTCTAATTAATTGTGGAACTAAGGTATAAAATTCACCATGTTCTTCCCTTGTGGTATTTATGTTGTGAATCCACAACCTCCTGCAATGAAATGAGCAAATTAAAAAAAAAAGTTTATAATGGACTAATTTTTTTCAAGTTCTTGGCAAAAAAAAGCTCAAATCATCACTTTATACTTTTTATATCGTTTATCTTAACCATACATGACTACCATGGACTTACCTGCGTCTGCCACGATTTTCTTCCTCAGCCTCAGCTAGCGCGACTAGAAGCAGAAGTTCCTCTTCCTTTGAAGATGAATCCATGGCAGACACACTTCAACCCAGCATCAAAATAAACGCGTGGCGTTCTCGCGATCTACATCTCCGGGAGAATAGAACGCAGAATCGTCGCGTTCTACTTGCTGCGGTAATAACGCATATTGCGTTAATCGCGTGTGTGTGAACACAAACATTGAACGCAATGAAAACATTTATCGTAAAATCGTAACGCTATCGTAACGCATTCCGTATCGCGTCTGTTTGGGGGAGCCTTTACCATAAAAAATACTGATGCTGTCAGTGACAAATATGGGAAGCGTTACCGTTATAAACAGGGTTGTTGTAATTTAACCCGACCCAAAAAACCATATGATTTAAAAAAAAAAAAAACCTTCAATAAAACCCGACACAAAACCCAAAAAAAACCATATATTTATTTCTCGTAATTTAATCAACATACAAAATATTACAAAAAGGTGCATCATATTTATTTACTATAACAATTTCTCAGCAGAAGTTATTAATTAGGTAATGTTTCATTATAAAGAAAAAATTACTTTCATCAACTTACTTACTTACTTACAAATGGCTTTTAAGGAACCCGAAGGTTCATTGCCGCCCTCACATAAGCCCGCCATCGGTCCCTATCCTGTGCAAGATTAAGCCAGTCTCTATCATCATACCCCACCTCCCTCAAATCCATTTTAATATTATCCTCCCATCTACGTCTCGGCCTCCCTAAAGGTCTTTTTCCCTCCGGTCTCCCAACTAACACTCTATATGCATTTCTGGATTCGCCCATACGTGCTACATGCCCTGCCCATCTCAAACGTCTGGATTTCAAGTTCCTAATTATGTCAGGTGAAGAATACAATGCGTGCAGTTCTGTGTTGTGTAACTTTCTCCATTCTCCTGTAACTTCATCCCGCTTAGCCCCAAATATTTTCCTAAGCACCTTATTCTCAAACACCCTTAACCTATGTTCCTCTCTCAGAGTGAGAGTCCAAGTTTCACAGCCATATAGAAGAACCGGTAATATAACTGTTTTATAAATTCTAACTTTCAGATTTTTGGACAGCAGACTGGATGATAAGAGCTTCTCAACCGAATAATAACACACATTTCCCATATTTATTCTGCGTTTAATTTCCTCCCGAGTGTCATTTATATTTGTTAGTGTTGCTCCAAGATATTTGAATTTTTCCACCTCTTCGAAGGATAAATCTCCAATATTTATATTTCCATTTCGTACAATATTCTGGTCACGAGACATAATCATATACTTTGTCTTTTCGGGATTTACTCCTTTGCTGTGGTCGT
This sequence comes from Periplaneta americana, assembly GCF_040183065.1. NCBI lineage: Eukaryota > Metazoa > Arthropoda > Insecta > Blattodea > Blattidae > Periplaneta > Periplaneta americana. The sequence goes on from NC_091128.1 coordinate 175,140,300, forward strand.
GCCAGAGAATCAGTCCTATTCCGAGGCTTACTGTAGGAATTCGTAACAAGCTGTTTTTTACGGTGATGGGTTGTTAGCCCTTCGCCCAACCCCCAAGCTGGAGGACCACCCCTTATCGGCTGTCCACGACTGCTTATTCAATATATTCGCAGCTACCCTCCATATCTGGAGGCCGTCTCCTCTATCCGCAACCTGAGGACGCGCCATGCCGTGGTGATAGGGACCCACCATACCATCAACACGGTGTTTTATTGTAGAATGGTATTAATATTAACTACATCACAATTCAGTCCTTAACATGCAGAAATCTGTAGATCTTCACTAATTTCTCAGCCTTTTCCTCTCCTAACTTATTTCTTAACTTTGACCAAACAAGCCCATAGGTGGAGAAGATCCTCTCAATGGATGGAGTGCTGGCAGGGCAAGAAATTAAACTTTTCACAAAGCTAATAAATCCTGTTGGCAAGTTCCCCTTTTTTGTTGTTTTCAATTCCATTATTTTCCACCATTTTTTGGACTGAACTGTTGTACAACTGCGTCAGAAAACATAGTAGCAGGAAAATAATCAGAATCTGCAATTCTAAAAGACATAACACTTGTCACCCACTCTGGATGAATCTCTGTGAGCCAATTTTCTGCACTTTCCTCTTGATCTGCAGTTATTCTTGCCCCTCTGAATCTTGGATCTAACATATTAGCAAGATAGTGGAAGGGCAGGCTGCCAAGTTAAGAATATTTAATAATAATTTACCAATCTTTGCTTATTTAATTTACCAGTTTTTGCTCATGAAGTAGTTCTTAGAATATGTTGGTGTTCCGAATCACTTAGTCACGAAATTGAACTATTTAATACCCATTAGAGAAAAACCCAATAAAACCCATAAAAACCCAAAGAAACCCATAAAAACCCAGTAAAACCCACTGGGTTGGGTCTTTTTTTAAATATCCGGGTTTTTCTCAACCCTGGTTATAAAGTAAGGGAAACATTACCAAAGGAAGTGGAGTGGTAATGTGCTAGCAGAATATTATTCATTCATAATCACGGAATTTCCTCAGGCTGATTGCAAGCGAAATCTAACGGCTAAAATGTTGTATCAAGCACTGTAGTTAAACATAGTGTGCGAAAAAAATTGCAAGCCCAAACGCCGAGATGTCTTAGATGACACAAAACAATCGTGGGACGGAAAGATGTCCTTGAGGCGGTACTGCCATGAAACAAGGTTTAGATCGTTTCGCTCTTGTACCAATGCTTCATTGCAGTATAAAGGTAGGCGCTCACTTACTGGTAAAATTTAGTTCGGCGCGTTCGGATTTTTATTACATTATCGCTCACTAATTCAAGTGTCTGCACACATACAGTGCCTATCAAAAGTTTCATGGTCCCATGCGGAGAAACATAAGTTTGTTAGTGTATGACTTCCAAATGAGAAAATCTTTGTTTCAGGAGAAAAAATTGCGATTTGTATAAACGCTAGTAAAATCTATAAATTCCAACCGATTGTAATAATTCTTTTAGAAAGTGTTAAATACACCAGTATCTACCACAGGTTTCGATTTTCAACGCAAAGAAAAGAATTTGTGAAGATATATTTTTGCGAGATTTATAAGTATAAAAACTAGAATAAAAATTACAAATCCCAATAGATTCTTCTAATTCCTTAAAAAGATGTTAAATTCAAGTGTCTGCACACATATCTCTCAAAACTTTCATGGTCCCGTGCAGAGAAACATAAGTTTGTTAATGTATGACTTCCAAATGGGAAAATCGTTTCAGGAGACGAAATAGTGATTTGTATAAACGCTAATAAAATCTATAAATTTCAACCGATTGTGCTAATTCTTTCAGAAACTGTTAAATACGTATTTTTGCGAGATTTAGGAGTATAAAAACATGAATAAAAATTACAAATCCCTATAGATTATTCTAATTCCTTGAAAAGATGTTAAATTCAAGTGTCTGCACACACATCTCTCAAAACTTTCATGGTCCCGTGCAGAGAAACATAAATTTGTTAATGTGTGACTTCCAAATGGGAAAATCGTTTCAGGAGACGAAATGGTGATTTGTATAAACGCTAATAAAATCTATAAATTTCAACCGATTGTGCTAATTCTTTCAGAAACTGTTAAATACGTATTTTTTTTCAAGATTTAGAAGTATAAAAACATGAATAAAAATTACAAATCCCTATAGATTATTCTAATTCCTTAAAAAGATGTTAAATTCAAGTGTCTGCACACATATCTCTCAAAACTTTCATGGTCCCGTGCAGAGAAACATAAATTTGTTAATGTATGACTTCCAAATGGGAAAATCGTTTCAGGAGACGAAATAGTGATTTGTATAAACGCTAATAAACTCTATAAATTTCAACCGATTGTGCTAATTCTTTCAGAAACTGTTAAATACGTATTTTTTTTCGAGATTTAGATGTATAAAAACATGAATAAAAATTACAAATCCCTATAGATTATTCTAATTCCTTAAAAAGATGTTAAATTCAAGTGTCTGCACACATATCTCTCAAAACTTTCATGGTCCCGTGCAGAGAAACATAAGTTTGTTGGTGTATGATTTCCAAATGGGAAAATCGTTCGTTTCAGGAGAAAAAAATTGCGATTTGTATAAACGGTAGTAAAAGCTATAAATTCCAACCGAATGTGCTAATTCTTTCAGAAAGTGTTAAATATGGATGTCTGCACCAGTAGCTATCTACCACAGGTTTCGATTTTCAACGCAAAGAAAAGAATTTGTGAAAATATAATAATAATAATAATAATAATAATAATAATAATAATAATAATAATAATAACATGGCTTATTTAACGACGCTCGCAACTACAGAGGTTATATCAGCGTTGCCGGTGTGCCAGAATTTTTATACCGCAGGAGTTCTTTTACATGCCAGTAAATTTACTGACATGAGCCTGACACATTTAAACACACTTAAATGCCATCGAGCCCGGTCGGGATCGAACCCGCAACCTCGAGCATAGGAGAGTGTTATACCAACTGCGCTACCGAGGGCAACGTGAAAATATATTTTTGCGAGATTTATAAGTATAAAAAACACGAATAAAAATTACAAATCCCAATAGATTCTTCTAATTCCTTAAAAAGATGTTAAATTCAAGTGTCTGCACATATATCCATCAAAAGTTTCATGGTCCCATGCAGAGAAACATAAGTTTGTTAGTGTATGATTTCTAAATGGGAAAATCGTTCGTTTCACGAGACGAAATAGCGATTTGTATAAACGCTAATAAAATCTATAAATTCCAACCGATTGTGCTAATTCTTTCAGAAAGTGTTAAATATGTGGTCTACACCGTATCTACCATAGGTTTCGAATTTCGACGCAAAGAAAAGAATTTGTGAAAATTAATTTTTGCGAGATTTTTAAGTATGAAAATATGAATAAAAATTACAAATCCCAACAGATTCTTCTAATTCCTTAAAAAGGTGATTAAATTGTCTTGTCCGCATTTCCGAATTAATAATCAGATAGTGTTGTAATTTACCGCTAGAGCGCATTATTTCATTGCAGTGTTCTAAACTGAACCTGGAAGTAAAATGAATAGCTCTATAACTTAAACTCTAAAAAAAAAAAAACATACCTGTTTGAATCAATATTTTCCCAATCTCGTCCCATATGTTCTTTTTTCCATATTACATTGCTATAATTCTAATTTGATAAACTGTAAAGCTTTTCATACTGATGGATTATCAAAATAAACTTTGCGGTATCCATTTAATTTATGCCTTCAATACAAGATGGCTATCTTTAATATTACAGCGATTGGAGGCCTTGCAATCGATATAATTTTCATGACATTCTTTATTTCGATCTTGGACTGTACGGAAATCCGTTTAGAATTTTCTGGACGGAATCCGGTCATGCAGACAGAGACAATACGGCCAAGTGGGCGATGCTCCATTTAAAATAATGCAAAGAATAAAAATCCGAACGCGCCACACGAATCCGTTCTGGTAACTGAGCGCCTACCTTATCTGTTGAGTTTTAATCAGTCAAAGCCAAACTATCGACTGCAATTTTGTCGAAACGCATTTGTTTTTATAACGCAGTCAAGTATATACAGTCACGAAACTGAGTACGTAGGGAATATGCATCCATAGATAGTTGCTAACCACTGGGATCACTACTATCGCTTCATAACAGACAATGCAAAATAGTATCGGCACAGTCTATTGTTCCTAGTACCCTCAACAACACAAGCTTCGTGACTGTATATACTAGACTGTTAATATCTTATCGCACCTGATGTTCAGATGTTAAATATTTTCATTGTTTCCTTAACAATACAGTGGGCCGTGATATTGCGTGACGGCCGTGCTAGCAAATGTATCAGTAATATCTTTATTATAAATATAATCTGTTTCGTGTGTTATACATTATTTATTGATATTTTCGCGAAATAGTCTTATTTAAATATCAAGCGAGTTCTTATCTTGTCCATAATTCACTAAATGAAGCTATCTAGTTCAAAATGAAATGTTATAACCTCAAATATTTCTTCAATTTCTACAGCTATTGTCAAATGTTTGTCTATGAATTTCATATTGCAGGAGGCCAATGCCATTCCGACCAGTCAGAAACTTAAGATATCACTCATTTAATTGTGTTAATATATGTTGTCTATTTTATTTATTAGTATATTATTTATTTATTCCTTTTACTTGCGAAATAGTATTCTTCAATATCAAAAGAATTCTCGCCTCTTTGAATAATCCACTTGCGCATTCGTTCCGAAAGTTGAACCTACTCCAGTTAGGCTAACTTTAAACGTATTTCATATAGGCACAGATACAAAGGTTTTTTTTTTTACTAACGGGAATGCAAAATATGCAGACATGTAACCACAGCCTACTATATACAGTCACGAAGCTTGGGGTGATTTTTTTTGATTTCTCGCGATAGTTGCTAGCCGCTTGGAGCGCTGTGAGTACTAGGAACAATAGACTGTGTCACTGCCATCGTGATCTAATACAGGCCGTAAGGCAGATCATGTGATTCGCTTAACCCGATCACGAAGGGCGGCGTTTTAACCATATAAATTAATTGGAATGCATAAACAGTAACATATATTTCTCTAAAATGTAGTGTAATTGCATTAGTAAAATTTAAAGCAATGATTAGGAGACACTTCAGACATAATTCCTTGCGAGTTAAGGTGTAATATTATTTATGGTGTGAAAATTACGTTGTTCGTATGTGTAATACCTGCCTTTATTTCGATTAAATATTGCGAAATGCTTGTATATTCATTTATGCACGATTCAATAATTTTCAGTTGCACCGCACGGATATTTAGATATGTTGAAATTATAGGTTATGTTTACTGTACCAATTGCCCATTTGTCTAATTTTAGTGGTCTCCAATGCCCTGCCACTACATATGTATGTTATGTCATATGGAAATTACAGGTTATGTTTACTATATTTAACTCATATTCCTATATTCGCAATTATACATTATAATTAAACATAATGTCATGTATGACACCCGTCACATCCTATTTGTCTGTATTTTAATACTACAATTGAGTATTGAATTATTGTATTTATCTGCTACCTAAGAAACGAAATAACACAATCGTGACTAATTTCATAGGAGTGGTATGGTAAATTTTTTGTCTACAATTAAGGAAGGTAGATGTGCTATATTAAAATCACAATTATAAATTCGTTTTTATTGAACCTCAAAATAGCTTCCATTCTAAACTTAAAATGTTGATGCCAACAGATTATGTTAACATGTAAAATTCTCTTCACATTAAAATAACACAGTTTCGTAATTATTTCTGCAACATATTATGCAACAAGAAGTAAAGGGAACTTATGGACACATTACACTAAATAAAACTTAGCAATGATACGCAATAAAGTTATAATATTTCACTGAGCTCCATACACTGAAAAAGAAAACCCGAACATACATTAACATTACGGCCTGGTCTAGATCGAAAAGATATTGACTGTGCCGTATTTCGCATTGTTGTGAAAAGTTGTGTAAACTGTGAAATGTTCGTTATCGGTTGTGATAACTGTAAATGGCTAAAATACAATAATTTGAATAATAATATGGGACAAGAAGACGTTTGTGGTACTATAAATATTGTAAGAAAAAGAGGTCAGAGTTATCCTTCTTCCGAAAGATCCAGGAAGGTGAGTTTATAAAATAAAATATATACTTACTTACTTACAAATGGCTTTTAAGGAACCCGAAGGTTCATTGCCGCCCTCACATAAGCCCGCCAGCGGTCCCTATCCTGTGCAAGATTAATCCAGTCTCTATCATCATATACCACCTCCCTCAAATCCATTTTAATATTATCCTCCCATCTACGTCTCGGCCTCCCTAAAGGTCTTTTTACCTCCGGTCTCCCAACTAACACTCTATATGCATTTCTGGATTCGCCCATACGTGCTACATACCCTGCCCATCTCAAACGTCTGGATTTAATGTTCCTAATTATGTCAGGTGAAGAATACAATGCGTGCAGTTCTGTGTTGTGTAACTTTCTCCATTCTCCTTTAACTTCATCCCTCTTAGCCACAAATATTTTCCTAAGAATCTTATTCTCAAATACCCGTAGTCTCTGTTCCTCTCTCAAAGTGAGAGTCCAAGTTTCACAACCATACAGAACAACCGGTAATATAACTGTTTTATAAATTCTAACTTTCAGATTTTTTGACAGCAGACTGGATGATAAGAGCTTCTCAACCGAATAATAACACGCATTTCCCATATTTATTCTGCGTTTAATTTCCTCCCGAGTGTCATTTATATTTGTTACTGTTGCTCCAAGATATTTGAATTTTTCTACCTCTTCGAAGGATAAATCTCCAATTTTTATATTTCCATTTCGTACAATATTCTCGTCACGAGACATAATCATATACTTTATATACTTTATGAAAATAATATATGAATCTTATGTATTTCATATTTCAATAGTGGAAGGAAAGTATTAATTGTTTCAAAAGAATACGATATCGAAAGTACAATACATTTTATCGTCTGCTGGGGAAAGGGTCTATGATGAGACGATAGTAGCAATCCTGGTGGTTAGCAACTATCTATGGATGCGTATTTCAACTGTCTATGTTTGCATATTTAGTAAGTATTGAGCTTCGTGACTGTATGTACTAGACTGTGATGTAACTTCATAATTATTACACTTACTAGTGACAAGAAGGAGAGGAAAAATTAACTTTCAAGTGATGATTTAATGAAAAATTTCTGTATATTGTGAAATATTCGCCGTAACATTAAAATGTATTGTTTTTGTACAGTGCACGGAACAAGACAGATTTTTTTTTGCATTTTTTCAGTCGGTGCATTAGTCTCTCATTAAAGTGCAAAACCAGCTGTAATGAGGGTAGCTGTTTGCCATCAAGTCCTGTGGGGAATGTTAGGAGATTACCACTACATTGCTTCGCCCTGTTTGATGTGCGTTTTCATCTCCACAAACTGCGTTGAGAGAGCGCTGTTTGCTTGCTCGCTCGGACATTCTGAAAACAATTGAGTAAGATTATTTCCACAAAATGTGGACACTACTTTGTGTGTATGTATATAGGAGAAGAATGAAATATTTATTTACCTTGCTTCAGAATCTTTGTGTGTGTTTGTTGTAGCGTGTGGATTTCAAACTATAGTACATACGGATCGTACGGATATAACATATATATATATTATATATATATATATATATATATATATATAATTTGAACTGGTAATGGAAATTACGGGAAAACGGCTGGACGGATTTTAATAAATGACCCCTCATTTTGAAGCTTGGAACTCAAAGTTTTTCGAAAAAATAGTAGTTTTCAGTGAAATGTCAATTTTTGAACATAATTTTCCTATTTTCCAAAATCCATCTGTCGTCAGTTTTGAGAACCAGCTAATAGCATTCACGGCCGACTTGATATACCATTCGCTTTTTTGTAAAGGAGAAGCGAAGCGAGCATCAAGTCGGCCGTGTTGCATTTCAGAATAAAACAAAACACATACTACAGTAAACAATATTACACGAAGGCCATGATCTGCAAGAATGCTGACATATTTAGAGCTCAAATTAAATTGGTTATTAAAAACTTAACTTACTAAAAATAATTTACAGGTTCGATTCTGTGGTGTGTAATTTTCTGGGTACAGCTGTGTATTGGATATTAAAAACTACAAAACTTGAGATGGTTTGATGACATTATTACCATTAGAAATGAAATATTATTGTAGTTAATGCCATGATGTGACTATTTTTCATTAATTACACATATTAATGCTATATTGATGATATTAAAGTGAAACGTTTTGGGGTTATATAAGTAGATGTAGAGAATAACTTAAATTAGATTTTGATTTCTATATTTTACTGAGTGGCGGCTATATAGTATATATAGTATATGTTACTGAAAGCTATAAAACTTACGTAAGATAATATTATTAAAAATCAAATATATTTATAATTATTAATCAAGTGGGGTTTGGTCTTTTTCATATATTTAATGGCGGTGTGGTGTAGATATTTATATGCGTGGTTCTCTTCAGTATTGGCTCGAGAGAATCTTTCATTATTATGGAAGCAAATAACTTTCAGAATGTCTGATATTCTTCATTGAAAATAAATCTGAAAAATGTTTATTTGAACGTCTAATGAACTTAGTTTGCAGCATTTGCTGCACAAGTCACTAGTTGTCATTAGAAACGTATGTATAAACAATTGAAACTAGTATCTTACGTAATTGGCCAAGTGTATTAAATTATTAGGCCTTTTTATAGTAGGCATTTAAGATAAATATTATGATTTGAACATAATAACTTATTTATTTATTTATTTATTATTTTGCTAATAATTGTAACATAAAATATAATATATACAGAAAAACTTTAGCTCGCCCCTGAAAGAGTAGAACTCGTGCTCAGGGGCGGATTCCTGATTGAAATTAATAATTATACAATACAATTTGTCTTATGTCTACTGTGCAATTATAGTATATAAATTTAAATTTAAAATTTTTTAATTTTATAAAATCCATACATAACTTTTTAAATTTAATACTACAACTATTAGAATTGACAAGATTAGGATATTTAAATATAAATTTGTTATACTCGTATATTCTTGGGCCTAAATTACTACTATGATTAAATACTGTAACAGTGTTGCATTTGGTTCAAACAATCTTAAAGAATTCATACCTTTTGTTTCATAACTATGAGAATACAATTCAAAATTATTTCGATTTTTATGTATGAATTTTATTAATACAGTATAATAAATTTGTCTTACGTTAAGTACATTAAAGTCTAGAAACAAATTTTGAGATGGAAAATCAATAGGTTTATGAAGACATATTTTAATTATTTTCTTCTGTAATAAATAAAGTGGATTAAAATTGGATTTAAATGAGCTACCCCATCCTATAATTCCATACATAATTACCGATTGAAATAAAGTTAAATATATTGTACGTAATAAACTTATTGACAAGTAATTCCTCAATAAAACAAAATAATATACTATTTTACGTAATTTATTACAGAGGTAATTAATGTGTTGGTTCCATTTTAAATGATTATCGAAAATTATGCCTAAATACTTAACTTCAGAGGACTATTTAATAATCGGACATTTACATTGTATAAGACAACAATCAGAATTATGTGATTTAATACTTAATATAGATGTAGGAGGTTTGTTACATTTTTCAGATAATGAGAATGGAATAATTATGGTTTTATTTTCGTTGATAGAAAGATAATTTATGTCAAACCATTTTTTTATTAATTTAAGTCCATTATTTGAATTATTGTAAAAGGTATGAATTATTATTAAATGTAATAATTTTCCAAATTTTATATGTAAATGACTAATCATCAAAGAGTTGGGAAACATGGCTGAATAGACTTTTTGTATGCCAGAACATTTAATAAACTTATTTTTTTAATCTTCGCTTTACAGGCATTACTATCTTTGTTGATCGGAGGCCATATGTAGAGTGCTGTGAACAAACCTTTCACTTCATCCGGTATGAATTGCAAAATCTTCTTAGGGTTTCCATTTTTTTAACATTAATTGTTAGCCTTCAAGTTACACTGTATGTTAGGTTTGTTGGCAGTTCAAACGGTAAATTTTCATCACAAACTGAACAAAGAAAAACTAAAAATAAAAGTTGTTGGAGGTTCTTTTACGTATTTTACATTTATTACGTTAATTACGCATTATTTACGCGTGTTTTACTGTAATGTAAATAACCTTTATTTACGCGTAAAGTCCCAACCCTGGACGTGGTAGACGAAAACGGATTTCATTTTTGCAATCAGCACGATATTCTGATTCAGAAACACTATTTTTTTTAAATAATTTCGAGGGAAAAATTGTTCCGGAGCCGGGTATCGAACCCGGGACCTTTGGTTTAACGTACCAACGCTCTACCACTGGTACGTTAAACCAAAGGTCCCGGGTTCGATACCCGGCTCAGGAACAATTTTTCCCTCGAAATTATTCAAATCAACTTTACAGGGAGTTATACCTGAAATCTTGATTTGCACTATTTTTTTTTATTCAAAACAACAAAAGTCATGCAGGTCAGTGTAATAATAATAATAATAATAATAATAATAATAATAATAATAATAATAATAATAATAATAATGTTGGTGTAATGGACACCTGTAGTCCACACCTGTGGAGTAACAGCGCGTCTGGCCGCGAAACCAGGTGGCCCGGGTTCGATTCCCGGTTGGGACAAGTTACCTGGTTGAGGGTTTTCCGGGATTTTCCCTCAACCCAATATGAGCAAATGCTGGTAACTATCGTTGCTGGACCTCGGACTCATTTCACCGACATTATCACCTTCTCATTCAGACGCTAAATAACCTAAGATGTTGATAAAGCGTCGTAAAATAACCTAGTAAAATAAAAAAATAAATAAAAAAAATGGACACCTGTAATACCTAACCGACTGTGTATCATGATCTATAGTTCCAATTTTTGCCACAATTGGCGTTAACATTCGCTCAAGTCCACACCTGTGGAGTAACGGTCAGCGCGTCTGGCCGCGAAACCAGGTGGCCCGGGTTCGAATCCCGGTCGGGGCAAGTTACCTGGTTGAGGTTTTTTCCGGGGTTTTCCTTCAACCCAATAGGAGCAAATGCTGGGTAACTTTCGGTGCTGGACCCCGGACTCATTTCACCGACATTATCACCTTCTCATTCAGACACTAAATAACCTAGATGTTGATAAAGCGTCGTAAAATAACCCAATAAAAAAAACATTCGCTCATAATTTTCAGTAGTCTCTCCAACGTATACATTGAGTTGGAGGTCCTTCTATGATATTTGCCTATCTATGGTCTTCCTGCGGGCGACATAATTCGCAGGCGTTTAAATGGCGTAATCCGCCGATAAACATGCTGGCTTGGTATACAGCCAATTACTGGACAAAGCGCCATTGTAAGGACAAAGTTGCATATGAATTTTAGATTGGTATTGATCTGATTAATCACTTGTCAAAATATTTGCACCTATTTCCCTAACATTCTGTATTGCCCTCACTGTTATGACAGGTAGCAGTCTACACCGCGGTGTTGCCACATAGCATGGACAAAGTCCGCTGTGGCGCGATTTGGGGACCGTGTTTGTTATTCCGCAGTCCGCCATACGCACGGGAGAACGATTTTAAACAAACCGTGCGAGCATTCGATTGTCATTTATCTGTCATCATAGTGACCATACGTCTCGTGTTGAACGCAATTGCCCCGTTTTATGATGTTGTCCTCGCCGTCCCGTCTGTTTGACCTGAACTCCCATTTTGTCCCGTTTTCGCTTGAAATTAATTTCAAACCCAGCTCAAATTACTGTGTGTCTATGGACATGATGTCACAGCCGAAAAAGCCCTTCTGGCTCTGTGTATACAATGAGAGCGTCCAGGTAATAGAATTTACTTCATTATTTTGCTGTTCAGTGTTTAGGTAATGGAATTAACTTACCATATATTTGAAAGGATTATATGTATATACAGGGTGAACGATAAGTATGGAATATTGCTAATAACTTCTTAAATTTTAATTTTACAAAAAAAGAGTATTATACAAAAAACTGTTGGAGGTAACGATGAAAGAGTAATGGAACGGAGAAAAATTCTCTCCGGCGCCTGGATTTGAACCCGGGTTTTCAGCTCTACGTGCTGATGCTTTATCCACTAAGCCACACCGGATACCTACCCCGGCGTCGGACAGAATCGTCTCAGTTTAAGTTCCAACTCTTGGGTTCCCTCTAGTGGCCGCCCTCTGCACTACGTCATAGATGTCTATGAACGTAGGACCGAAGTTCACACATGTGCTGAGGTGCACTCGTTATGAGTGACTAGTTGGCCGGGATCCGACGGAATAAGCGCCGTCTTAAATCACGGAGAAAAATTCTCTCCGGCGCCGGGATTTGAACGAGTGCACCTCAGCATATGTGTGGACTTCAGTCCTACTTTCATAGACATCTGTGACGTAGTGCAGAGGGCGGCCACTAGAGGGAACCCAAGAGTTGGAACTTAAACTGAGACGATTCTGTCCGACGCCGGGATGGGTATCCGGTGTGGCTTAGTGGATAAAGCATCAGCACGTAGAGCTGAAAACTCGGGTTGAAATCCCGGCGCCGGAGAGAATTTTTCTCCGTTCCATTACTCTTTCATCGTATGATGATGCAGAAATATCTGCATGGAAATATCATATGTACTTCGGTACATTAAAAAAATATATATGTTGGAGATAAACCATACAATATGACACCAGTGTTCGAAAAAAGTTATTCAGACATATAAGGTGTGACAGTAAGCAATTTTTTTTTAATGACACCCTATATTAAAATTTATATATTCCGAATCGCCATTCAATTTTACGTATGGATGCGTAGAAGCTTCACCCATTCAACCCGTTTCATGTCTTTAACAATTTATTAAACTTGTTTCGTGGACTTAAAATTTGAGACAAATAAGTATGTAAAATCATGTTGAGTAGGGCATAAAACTAAACAAAACACTGTGACTAACCAAACTTTATTACAGATGCTTAAAATGAGAACCATTCACAACTAAACAATATTCCAGTCTCTCACAAAAACAGTCCATTGTCTTCGTCACAGTTTATATAACAGATCTTTTCTATCTCATATCACAATGGATAAATAAATAAATAAATGAATGAATGAATGAATGAATGAATGAACGAACGAACGAACGAATACGAACGAACAAACGAACAAACGGACCAACAAACCAACGAACCAACGAACCAACGAACGAACAAACGAACGAACGAACAAATGAACAAACGAACAAACCAACAAACCAACAAACAAACCAACAAACAAACAATTTAAAAATTAAATAAATTAATTAACTGATAAGTAAATAAATAAATTAGTGAATAATTAATTGAGTAAATAATTAAACAAAGCCATAAGTAAATAACTTAGTATTTAAACAAGTAAGGAAGTAACTAAGTAAATCAATAAATAAAAAGTATTAAGTAAATAAATAGATTAAAATTAAATTATGGTTTATTTAACGACGCTCGCAACTGCAGAGGTTATATCAGCGTCGCCGGATTTGCCGGAATTTTGTCCCGCAGGAGTTCTTTCACATGCCAGTAAATCTGCTGACATGAGCCTGTCGTATTTAAGCACACTTAAATGCCATCGACCTGACCCGGGATCGAACCCGCAACCTTGGGCATAGAAGGCCAGCGCTGTACCAACTCGCCAACCAGGTCGACTAAATAAATAAATAACTAATAGATAAATAATGAAAAAAAATTAAAAGAATAAACAAATAAATAAGCGAATAATTAATTAAGTAAATAATTAAAGTAAAAAATAAGTAGGTAAATAACTTAGGAAACAAGTAAAGAAGTAATTAAGTAAATAAATACATAGATGAATAAATAAATAAATAATAAGTATATAAGTAAATAAACACGTAAATAGATAAATAACTAATACATAAATAATTAAAAAATAAAAAATAAACAAACAAATAAATAAGTGAATAATTAATTAAGTAAACAAGAAAATAAGTAAATAAACAAGTAAGTACTGTAAGTAAAGAAATAAATCAGTAATTAAATAATTGAATTTGGAAATAAATAAACATTCAGACAAAGAAACAAATAAATAGAAAGCCATAAATGCAAAATCACGAAGAAACGTGAAAACGCATAATAGTAACTGGGGAATGTTTGTTACTCGGTATCATTCGATATTAATTACAATTGAACACTGGCGTCATGCTTGTTAGGCCATTTCTTGCTAACACCGGCGGACAGCGACTGCTACAAGACCCGACACGCGCTCTGAACCCCGGCCCCTGGGAGCCGCACTCGATACGATATTACATCTGCAATTAATGTCAGGTTCCGCTTTGTTTGCTGCTAACACTACCGCGACAGATTAGGATTGCATACAATATTGATTTTATTGAGCATACGTTTCTGAGGGTCGCTGCTCGAGCCCCTGACTGCTCTGAGACGCCGTGTAGACTTAGCGCGTTTGACGTCATCAACTTAGAACAGACGTCTTTTGTATGCAGCTCGTCGGTTTAGCACTGGTCGTCAAATTTGATAGGGTAGGTAATTCGTAACATTTTTAAAAATCATATCATGAGGATATAAACAAACACATCGTCGCTGCGTGTTAGTGTAGTACAGTCAACTCCTGACATTCTGAAGCTATACTAGTAAACACATGTTTGAGCCGTGATGTTTATTTTCGTCGTGATCTTTGTAGTGAATAATAACGTGCATTCGTAAGTTACGGAACTTGAACATATACGGATATCACTTGAAATTATTTTATACATACTAGGTTCAAAAAGTTCCCGGAATTTGCTAGTATCATAGAAACAACGTGCCTTAAACACTATTCTACAGCATTCCCTTCAAAATAGTTGCCTTCCGCAACAACACACTTTTGCCAACGCGTGTAGAGTTCCTGGAAGCCATTTTGTGAAACCCGTCTTAGTGCTCTCGTCGCGTTTGCGATAACCTCTTCATCATTGAATCTCCGTCCTTTCAGATGACTTTTCAGACGGGGAAACAGAAAGTAATCAGGTGGGGAGAGATCAGGAGAGTATGGTGGATGATCCAAAGCAGTTATGTTGTGCCTGGCAAGAAAATTCTTTACAATAATTGCGCGATGAGCAGGTGCATTGTCATGCATAAGGAACCAGTTGTTTTCTACCCACTTTTCTGGACGTTTCCTTCTCACTGCGTCCCGGAGGCGACGGAGGATTTCTACGTACAATTCTTTCGTTACAGTACGACCTTCTGGAATGAACTCATGGTGGATGAGACCCTGAGAGTCGAAGAAAACTTCCAATATAACTTTGCCTTTGGAAGTGTCCCTAGGAAATTTTTGCTTCCGAGGAGATGTTTTCGATTTCCACTCGGATGACTGTCGTTTAGGGACTGGGTCGTACAAGTAGCACCAAGTTTCATCACTAGCAATAATTTTGTTTAAGAAATCACCATCTTCATCAGCCATACTGATCATGTCCCCAGCAAGAGTCATTCTTGTTTACTTCTATTCTGCCGACAACATTTTCGGAACTAACTTCTGAGACACGTAATGCATGTTGAGATGCTTGTGAAGAACATTGTGTACACTTCCGACTGATATTCCGACCTCTGCTGCTATCTCTCTTATGATTTTACGTCGGTCGTCCCTCACAACATTACGCACACGCTGAGCGATTGCTTCATTTGTTGCAGTTGTTGGTCGGCCGCTGCGTACGTCATCTTTGATGCTATCGCGGCCACCAGAAAAGCGTTTATGCCAGGCATACACTTGAGTTTTTTTCATTGCTGCTTCGCCATATGCTTCTTCCAACAATCTTAATGTCTCTGCAGGAGTTTTGTGTAACAAAACACAGAACTTGATGTTTGTACGTTGCTCTGTGGACATAATCACAAAATGCGACGAACAAACAAAACACTATGATAAACAATTGCCTACAACTCAAAACCAACAATCGCCATTATCAACAAACTTTAAGAAAATGACATCATGAATGTTACCAACAAAACAAATGTATAACATCCCTTGTTATATATTAATACGAAAAATAGTAGTAAAATTCCGGGAACTTTTTGAAACCAGTAGTATTACAAGAAATTTTTTCAATAGCACATGACGTTATTGGTGCATGACGTAGTACAAGATATTCCTATTGTCTGATATTTTTTCGTGTTTCATTAGGATATTGCATGTCGCTCATCACTGAGACACCACTAATTTCTTATATAGGCCTACTTTTCTATAAATTCTCTAATTATTATGTAATTTATTAATTGGAATGTTGGCACTGAACATCATGGTAGGCTGTACAAATCGATGCTAAACGTAGAGTTCATATATACATAATTTTCAGATTGTGGTGATACTGGTTCGTTTGGATTACGTTCGACACACTTTCTGTGCCTCTTGGTATTGCATTGTCTTTGACTGCACTGTTTTTGTCACTTATACGCTTATTTTACACAATTTATATGTAATGTTGTCAACAGAGTGATTCACGAGGATTTACAGTCACTCACGGAGCTTATTTCCGAAGACATTCTGAGCAAAAGAATGTCATATAAACATTTGTCCCAATCTCAATATTTTGACAATAACACTAATTTGAAGTTTTTGTAAAATACTATTATTCTTGAGTTTTAAGGGTAAAAGAATATTACAGAGAAAGAATGAACTATTCAGGAGTATCATTTCTTTAATTAACTAGTATTCTGAAGCTAAAAATGTGTTGTGAATCCCATAGTTGCTTCGTACAGATTTTTTTTTTTTTTTTTTCGATTTTTAACTACAATATTACATTTTCTTACGCATTTATCACAACAATTGTTACAAATCACGCCACTCTTGTAAATTCTTTAAGAGTGTACATTACGATGCGTAATTAAACTGTAAAGATTCAAGTTCTTAAAATCGTATGATTTGTAACAATTTTTGTGATAAGTGCGTAAGAATGATGTCATTTTTAGTTAAAAATTTAAAAATAAAATACAAAGCAATTAACACCACATTTTTAGCTTCAGAACACTAGCCAATTAAAGAAATGACACTTCTGAATAGTTCATTCTCTATTTGTAATATTTTTTTTACCCTTGAAACTAACAAATTCAAATTAATGTAACTTTGAAAATAGTGAGATTAGGGCAAATGTTTATATGAGTTTTTTTGCTCAGAATGTCTTCGGAAATAAGCTCCGTAAGGGAGGTAAATCTTCGTGAATCATCCTGTATATTGACAGTGAAAATATTAGTTCAAATATCCTCAACTATGCCCTGCAATATTACACGCTTGAGTGTCTTACCTAAGGCATTTTACCTCTGCAATGAACCTTCAATCAACCACAAAGATGTAGTTATTTAAATAATACAACTAGTAGGAGCAGTGATTTATAAAACAGTTATATTACCGGTTGTTCTGTATGGTTGTGAAACTTGGAGTCTCACTCTGAGAGAGGAACATAGGTTAAAGGTGTTTGAGAATATGGTTCTTAGGAAAATATTTGGGGCTAAGCGGGATGAAGTTACAGGAGAATGGAGAAAGTTACACAACACAGAACTGCACGCATTGTATTCTTCACCTGACATAATTAGGAACATTAAATCCAGACGTTTGAGATGGGCAGGGCATGTAGCACGTATGGGCGAATCCAGAAATGCAAATAGAGTGTTAGTTGGGAGACCGGAGGGAAAAATACCTTTGGGGAGGCCGAGACGTAGATGGGAGGATAATATTAAAATGGATTTGAGGGAGGTGGGGAGTGATGATAGAGACTGGATTAATCTTGCTCAGGATAGGGACCGATGGCGGGCTTATGTGAGGGCGGCAATGAACCTTCGGGTTCCTTAAAAGCCATTTGTAAGTAAGTAAGAGCAGTGATCGATAAGACTACTCACTATGACTGCGTCCCGGTTTTGACTTTCTACAGGAAGAGGGCAGAGGATGCGTAACTATTTTGTATACGAACCAGGGGCGGCTTCTATTAAGGGGCACATGGGCACGTGCCCTCCCAGTGATTTTTATTATCGTATTGTGAATTTATTTCCACTCAACAATAGGATTTTATTCTTCCAACAATAATTCCTTTCTACAATTCACCTTAAACGCTCTCGTCAACAATTGGATGTTCACTCAACACAGTATTCGTTATAGCACTCCACGACGACAATGACAATTTACTTGGACTATTACGAACAACAATGAACTGTTAATCTTAACTAATATTTACAAAGCACTATTTACAAATCAGACTATCAGTTCTCAGTTCACAGTTCTTCTAGCTCAGTCACTCGAGTTCACAGTATCTCGAACCATAGACCTTCAGAGACAGTTCACTGTACTCGAACTCAGGTCCCTCCAACTGCGGTCCACTGCACTCGAACTCAGGTCCCTCCAACTGCGGTCCACTGCACTCGAACTCAGGCCTTCGGATGCTGATACAGTTGCGGACGCACACTCGAGTCGAACTCCGGTACACAATACTGGCTTGCTTGCTCTGGCTTTCTCACTGACTGGCTGACTAATCAACTGAAAACTGCTGTCGTTCCTTCGCGTCCGTAATTTATAACCACAGCGACGTAGCCTCGAAAGTTCCACGCGTCTCTAGAGATGGCACTCCAGAAAAATCCAGAGCCCTCTCCTCTCTACCAGCACCAGATGCGCGCTTACTCTCTCGCCGCGTTGGCCCTTTCCCCTCTCCGCCGCGCGCCATCCCAAAATGCTCCGCGCGATCTTCTCTCTTGCGGGACGCTGGTCGTGAGTTCGAATCTCACGTTGCTGTCACAGTATTATGACTATATTATAATACAATTTAATTGCATTATGAAATAATAACTTAAAGAGTTTCACATTTTCATTGCTACTAATGTTTTCAGAATCTGTAGTAGTCAACGAAACCCAAGTTTTCTGAACAGGTAGTAAAGGGGTGGGGGTGCGAGTTGTAGGAAGGCGGAGCTCTTTGCCTCAGACCGTGTACTCTGGGCACTGTATTTGCCGTGCCCACCAAGTCTCTTTAGTTTAGGAACAGTCCAATTAGCTGGGTGTCATTTTTAGGGATGTTTATACTTGCTGTATAGCAGACGACATTTTACAGCTAAACTTGACATGAAAAACGTTAAATGTAAGTTTACTAATTTAGAAGCTCGACTCGTTGTATAAATCACGTGTATATTCATTTGTCACAGTTATGTTGTTAATGCTCCCTGTAAACTTTTATGCTTCCATCGTATCCAAAAAAGAAAGTTTACATTACAGTACATGAAGTTGGCAGTTCTCAAAAAGCTTTGTCAGTGGCGGGCGTTTTGCCCCTTCCGTGCACACTACAGTTTTGAACTGAGTTTCCCCAAGTCTAGTGCTGCGGTAGTAAGAAGGCAGGCAGCTGCGTGATCTGTGAGTACGAACGAGTGAGAATCAGCGCATTTCTGTGAATTACACTTAGAATTACATTTAACTTGCCTCTGGGCACAGCAGTGCTCTCAATTGAGAGAAAGATGGTACATTCTATTCCGAACTTCAACAATACAGACGTGGACAAATTATTAGCAAAATTGAAGATTATTACAATATATTTTTACAAAATATGATTCTTCAATTTAGACTACAGTTCACATTTTTGCGTATTTCCAAATTATTAGCAAAATTGAAGATTTGTATTGTATATTTTTAGAAAATTTAACTCTTCAATTTGGACTACATTGGATATTTTTGCATATTTACAAAGTATTAACAAAACTGAAGGTTTTTATTATATATTTTTACAAAATTCGATTCTTCAATTTGGAATACAGTTGACATTTTGGATATTTTCAAATTATTAGCAAATCTGAAGATTTTTATTTTATAGTTTTACAAAATTTGACTCTTCAATTTAGACTGTAGTTGACATTTTTGCTAATTTATAAATTATTAGCAAAATTTAAGATTTTTATTGTATATTTTTACAAAATTTAACTCTTCAATTGAAACTAAAGTTGACATTTTTGCATATTTCTGTCTATTGTAATAATAGAAATACGCAAAATTGTCAACCGTAATCTAAATTGAGAAGTCAAATTTTGTGAACAGAATTATCATAAAAATCGTCAATTTTATTAATAATTTGTCCACGTCTGTAGAGTTATAGAGGTTTTCGTTCGCAGAAAGAACCGAAAAATGGAGCTCATCTACAAAAATTAGAAAGGTTAGTGCACATAAATTGGTTTTATATGTTTTTAATTTTCAGGATTCATCATTAAGGTTGTGCCCCACTTGACAGAATGGCCTTCGGCCGCCACTGATACGAACATACCTTTACCTGCGCTGTGACGTCACATATACTTCGAATCAGGCAACTTCATTTCAGTTTATAGGTAGCTGGAATACGGAACCTAGTTATAAGTGATTTGGGGGGGCGGAAACGATTTGTAGACATAACTGTTGATCATAGCATCTTTTCTTTTTACTTGAAGTAATGAAAAATCATAAATATCACTTTGACGCTCTTTAAATTTTGGATATGTTTCAAGAAGTCTTGATTGTAGTGGTGAAACCGGCAGTGCTTATCCTAGGAAGCAATTAGTGGTAATGACAAATGACTGTATGGTGTTTTCTATTTCCAGCAGCGGTTGTTAGGAACCGTAACAAGTATGAAAGAACTCTTAGGAACCTTCAGTCGGCACCCGGGCGGAAATAGCTGCTTTACATCATTCGGAATACAAAACCGAATTGTGAAGTGTTATAGAGAGCTGGTGAACCAAGGACCAGACAGGCTGTATTAACATCCTGCTTTATTTGCAACTGCCGCATTTGCTGTGTTCTCCGCCGAGTCTGTCATTTTACCCTCCAGCAACGCCCGTGACGTGAACCTTCATGGCACGCAGTGTGTGCTTGCCTCTGTTTGTCATGAATCTCATTTCGGGCAATCTCCGAGGAAGACGCAGCCGTGACTGCTATAACCCGAGGAGGACTAGAGACAATAATAATAATAATAATAATAATAATAATAATAATAATAATAATAATAATAATAATAATAATAAAATAATAATAATAATCCCTGCGTAGGTCAATAGGTATACACCGTTTGCCTAGTGATCCGGGAATGCGCGCGGTCATAGGTTGAATTTCCTCGTGGGCTAATTACGTGGTTTGGTTTTTCCGAGGTTTTCCCCAACTATAAGACGAATGTCAGATAATTACATTGCCACATATCCCCAAATGGCATCTTTCTATCACCAAATCCATCGACGCTAAAGTCCACACCTGTGGAGTACCGGTCATCGCGTCTGGCCACGAAACCAGGTGGCCCGGGTTCGAATCCCGGTCGGGGCAAGTTACCTGGTTGAGGTTTTCCCTCAACCCAATATGAGCAAATGCTGGGTAACTTTCGGTGCTGGACCCCGGACTCATTTCACCAGCATTATCACCTTCATATCATTCAGACGCTAAATAACCTAGATGTTGATGCAGCGTCGTACAATAACCCAATAAAATAAAAAAATCGACGCTAAATAACCTAGTAGTTAATACAACGCCATTAAAAATCGACTAAGTAATTAATAATAATAATAATAATAATAATAATAATAATAATAATAATAATTTATGCAGAAAATGTTACGCTAAAGATGAAAAATTTGTCCCTCTACCTATGGATGTCAGACTGTATCTCCCAGTGATTACACTAACAGACATAATTAAATGTGATAAACGATGTCATGAAAATGACACACTTTGTCATTATACATGCTGTGCATTACGAAAGAAATTGCACGTAATTTCTCGTGTTGCCATTTATATTCCCTGTCTATGTTACATAAACATATACTTACATCATTATTATTATTATTATTATTATTATTATTATTATTATTATTATTATTATTTTTAAGCGGCTATTTTCCGACGCTTTATCGACTAATATGATTTGTAACGTCTGACACGCAAACATTCTCATGGGGGCAGATAAAAAAGTTTTTTTTCTTCCACCATGTTAATAATGTCAAAACAAATGCTTATAAAATTTTGGACACTCGAGCGCAATTATGGGAGCCGTAAAAATAAGTTTCCCTGGCGCCGTTTACAGAAAGAAAACACAATTTCATGGAAACATTTATTGGAACGGATACAGCAATTGTTGAGCCATTTTTCAATATATTCCCCACAGGATTTTAGATATTTGTCATACCTTGGGATCAACTTTTATATCCCTGTGTCGTAGAAGTCTGTCCCCTGGGATCGGAGCCAGTGTGTGGCAGCCGTCTGTACCTCTCTGTGGATTCCATGGTAGCATGTATTTAATTTTTATTTATTTATTTATTCTGGTGTAGTTAAGGCCATCAGGCCTTCTCTTCCACAACACCACGAATACAAATACAATAATAGAAATAAACAAAAAAAAAAAATACACTATATACAAAATAAAGCTACACAAGAAATAAAGAGAGAGAAAAAAACACTATAAACAAAGTAAAGCCACACAAAAATATACATAGGTTGCAGTCACACAAACTTTAAATGATTAATTAATTGTGTCCTAACTAATTAACTAACATTAACAAGAAACTTGCAATTTTAATCTAGATTAAAAAAGGAAAAGAAAAAAAAAACAAATCAATACTTCTAGCAATACCTAAAAACATTAACTAAGACAAAATTTTCCAATTTAATTTTGAATTGTGATAAAGTCCGGCAGTCCCTGACGTCATTAGGTAACGAATTCCAGACGCGAGGTATTTCTACAGTGTAGGAAGATGAGTATAAAGACGTTCTATGTTGAGGGATAGAAAGAAGTGCTTGATGTCGGTTTCGAAGAGTTGTAAGAAATTGAAAGCGCGATAACAGATAATTCGGAGTAGAAGTATGCATGATTCTAAACAGAAGAGACTCCACCCAATGTTTTCAGTTCTCTTAGTATCAGTGAATTAGAGTGGAGCCCTATTTCTAACAGATAAATATCTTCTGACGTCATCCACCCGCCAGCCTGCAGCACTGTATCTGTAGTTTTATAAGCTCTCTGCCCAATGATGCAATTACAAACATAGCAAAGGAATATCTCAGCCGCATCTGAGATATATCTGAAGAAAAGTACCTGTCGTTAACATGCAAGGCAGGGAATAAAAATCTCGTACAGAGACTGCAATTACTCTAAAAAAATCACCATTACATTAATATAACAAACTGATATATGAGCCGTTGAGAGCAGGAGTGGTGTAAGTCAAAATTGGGTAATGAGGCTTAAAATAAAAATTCTGTAAAATACAGCGCAAAGTAGCAATTAATATGTCCTTCGTGCTATCCACTGACTACTAATAGTTTAAATAAATTGAATATTTATTGATACTTTGCGCTGTATTTTACAGAATGTTTACTTTAACTCTCATTACCCATTTTTGACTTACACCACTTCTGCTCTCAACGGCTCATATTATGTTGTGAATTGACTGACCTGTTACCAGGATTTTTTTTTTCTGTAAACGCAGATTTCTACACGACGAACTTGTGCCTTCATACCCCTCTAGCTGAATTTCTTCTTCATTCTGAATGCACTCTTTTAACACTTATGGAACTTTATATGAAACAACCAGTCAAAGTCAGGAGAGGAGAAGAAATGCCAGAAGGAAGTAAAATGTGATAGATAGATGGATGGATGGATGGATGGATGGATGGATGGGTGGTTGGGTGGGTGGGTGGGTGGGTGGATGGGTGGATGGGTGGATGGGTGGGTGGATGGATGGATGGATGGATGGAACTTTATTGTCGATGGCATAATGTATGCATAGACATGGTCAAATATATATACAATTACGATTTAATGTAAAATAAGTCAAATATAAAAAAAAAAAACATTCATTTCAACGGCCCATGCGTGCATCCTCAAGACTGTAGGGACACAATTTTATTAATTTCGTTTTTATATAATTCTTAAATTTCAGAGAATTTTTTGTATATTTGATGTCATCAGGCAAACTGTTGTATATTTTAATACCAAAGACCATATATGTTCTACTAGTGTTTGTAAGGTGGTGAGCTGGAATAGTTAAACTATTTTTGTTACGAGTGTCGTAGGTATGGAAATCACAATTTTGATGAAAATCAGACAGATTTTTATAAATTAGTAGTAAAACATTAAAAATGTATAAACCATAAACAGTAAGAATATTATATTGTAAAAAATGTTCCCTACAAGAGGTCCTACTGTCAACGCCCGCTATGCATCTGACAATACGCTTTTGAGCAATAAATATATCATTCAGCATGGTTCCAGATCCCCAAAAACAAATACCATATGAAAGCCTAGACTCGACGTGTGCGAAATAATAAGACAGTAATACATCGGAGAGGAGTACGTCAAGAATGCCCTTTATCACCTACTCTGTTCAACATCTACTTGGGAGATTTATGAAGAACTGTTTTCAGAACATGGGAGGAGTGATAGTAGGAGGAAGAAGAATAAAGTTCATGAGATTTCCTGATGATATGACATTGTTAACAGAATAGATGATACTAAAGGATATACTACTGGATCTAAATGACAGCTGTGAGCAGTATGGGATGAAGATAAATGCAAACAAGACGAAGACCATGGTCATATGTAGAAAAATACAGAAGGTAAACATGAGAATTCTAAATGAGGCAGTAGAGCAAGTGGACAGTTTCAAATACTTGGGGTGTACTATAAGCAGTAACATGAGCTGCTGCCAGGAAGTCAAAAGGAGGATAGCAATGACCAAGGAAGCTTTTAATAGAAAAAGAAGCATCTCCTGCGGGCGTCTGGGAAAAGAACTAAGGAAGATACTAGTGAAGTGCTTTGTGTGGAGTGTAGCATTGTATGGGGCAGAAGCATGGACATTACGACGAAGTGAAGAGAAGCGAATAGAAGCATTTGAAATGTGGATATGGAGAAGAATGGAGCGTGTGAAATGGACATAGTAAGAAACGAAGCTGTGTTGGAAAGAGTGGGTGAAGAAAGAATGATGCTGAAACTGATCAGGAAGAGGAAAAGGAATTGATTGGGTCACTGGTTGAGAATAAACTGCCTACTGAAGGATCACTGGAAGGAATGGTGAACGGGAGAAGAATTCGGAGCAGAAGAATAGACAACACTTTAAGATATGGATCATAAGGGGAGGATAAGAGGGACATAGAAAATAGGAAAGTTTGAAGAATGCTGGGTTTGCAATGAAAGATCTGGTTTTGAGTACAAAACTATGAATATAATAATAATAATAATAATAATAACAATAACAATAATAATAATTTATTTATACTGGCAGAGTTAAGGCCGTAGGGCCTTCTCTTACTTGTACACTCTACCAGGTCACAAAATATAGGTACAAGCGGTGAAAATTTAACAAAAGTTAAGGCCCATTCACAATGAAAATTAAACATAACGTAAACATAACATAAGCACATCAACATATGCCACAAACTTAAGTAGCCAAGGCCCATTCACAATGAAAATTAAACATAACGTAAACATAACACGTGTGTGGAAACAAACATACCGAATCAACAAAACTACAGAATCTATTACATAAAAATGGAGAATTGCACAATGACTGACGATGTAGCTATTCAATTTATGTTTCTAATAACTACAATGGCATCAGTATATGGCTTTCAGTACTTGAAATCAAAGAAACGGAGATGTAAAAAACGATGGTGGATTCATCCATTGAATTAGAGAAGAATACAACAGGGGACTTTTATAACCACATTCACATACTAATATATTTTGAAACACCAATACTTTGAACTATAAAATAATGTTAGCTATAAAATGATTTAACTAATACCTACCTTCAGAATTCATTTCCTGTGCTATTTTTTTCCATACATTCTCTTTTAATGTAATATCTTTGTATGTTTTATGTTTCTTGTCGTATAGACAAGGGTTTTTTTGGTATAAAATAATCAACTTTTCGTCATATGATTACATGTTGCGCGCCTAGCTATCATCACGGCCAATAGATCAAAATATTGCCTGTAGGCAAAGCCCATGAGATGTTAAACAAAAAGTGAAAACACGCTTTCCGCTTGTGTACTGTTTCCAAATCGCATAAACATAAGCATGAAAGTTTGGAGTTTGCAAACTTTCATGTTAACGTCTTATGATTAAGATTAAGTTCATGCTTATGTAATTCATTGTGAATGCTTTCATTAAATAACATGGACACAAGGTTTTATGCTTACGTTATGTTTATTTTTAATTTTCATTGTGAATGGGCCTTTAAAGAGGAGAATACTAACATACTCATATTGCAAAAAATAATAATAACAGCATAACAAAATCGACACTAAACAACATGAAAATAATACCATAATAGAAAAAAATGAAGTAAAGTACAGATCTAAAGATTGGAATATAATAAAAGCAACTCAGTATAAAGAGTTAATAGGGAAAACGTAAGACAGAATACAATAAATGGAATGTAATAAAAGAATAATAAAAAAGAAGAAAAAATACGAAAATTAAATAAAATCCACAATAAAAAGGGTATCATAATAAATTCATCTGGTGATCAAGAGAACAAAAAAAGGGGAAAAGAAGGAAAATAAATATAGTTTTTACAAAACTATCGCAGAGAAAAGGGCTTATAATTGAAAGGAATCTGAATTGAAAAAGTGCAATTTTAATTTATTTTTGAAACTAGACAATGTCCGACAGTCCCTGACATGCTGTAGTAGAGAGTTCCAGAGATGAGCTGCAGAGACGGTGAAAGATGAAGAGTAGAAGAATGTTCTGTGTTTAGGAATGGAGAGAGTGAAATGGTGTTGTGAGCGAGTATCTATTTCGTGATATGAGGACAAATGTAGAAAACGAGAAGCTAAGTAGCTAGGGTTAAGGCTCATTCACAATGAAAATTAAACATAACGTAAGCGTTACGGTAAAATCAAGAAGTCATACCATCTTTCACGATGGGAACATAAACATATTTTTTTTATTTATTTTTTGTTTGTTTATTTTACGACGCTGTATCAACATCTAGGTTATTTTGGCGAATCCTCGGACCTCATTTCATCTCACTACATCTCGCCAAAATGTAAAAAAATTGTACAACATTGTAAAAATTGTAGAAAATTACTAAATTGTAAAACTATAAAAATTTGTAAAAATTGTAGAAAATTACTAAATTGTAAAACTATAAAAATTTGTAAAAATTGTAATTGTAATATTGTAAAATGTTGACATGTTCCACATCTTAAAGCTTCATTGCTCATGTAAGATCTATGGAATAAAATGAATGAATGAATGAATGAATGAATGAATGAATGAATGAATGAATGAATGAATAGCGTGTGAATGATATGAAGGTGATAATGCCGGTGAAATGAGTCCGGGTCCAGCACCGAAAGTTACCCAGCATTTGCTCGTATTGGGTTGAGGGAAAACCCCGGAAAAAACCTCAACCAGATAACTTGCCCCGACCGGGATTCGAACCCGGGTCACCTGGTTTCGCGGCCAGACGCGCTGACCGTTACTCCACAGGTGTGGACAACATAAACATAACAGGAGACATACTTGGTAACCATGGAAACATAACAACGACGCCATTTCCTCATATTCTGTCGTATACGTCAGCGCTCCACGATTGTGTTCTGTTTGCAAATCACGTAAGCATAAGCATGAAAGTTTGGAGTTTGCAAACTTTCATGTTAACGTCTTACGGTAATGTTTATGTCAATGCTTATGTGAATCATTGTGAATGATACCATTTGGTAGCCTGGGCGCAAACTTCTGTGTTTATGTTACGGTTATGTTTAATTTTCATTGTGAATGGGCCTTTAGAATTCTGAAGAATATTGAAGAATAACGTGAGAGAGTGAATAGTTCTTCGCTCTTTGAGACGGACCCAGGACAGCATATTTGGTGAAGGTGTGATGCGGTCAGATCTACGGACGTTGCAAATAAATCGAACACATGTATTATGGATGTAGGGGTGCCATATGATTTTTCAAAGGAATAGGGGGGAGGTGAAGGGGGAGACCTAAACTGTAATTAAAGGCCCATTCACAATGAAAATTAAACATAAACATAACGTAAGCATAAAACCTTGTGTCCATGTTATTTAATGAAAGCATTCACAATGAATTACATAAGCATAAACTTAATCTTAATCATAAGACGTTAACATGAAAGTCTGCAAACTCCAAACTTTCATGCTTATGTTTATGCGATTTGGAAACAGTACACAAGCGGAAAGCGTGTTTTCACTTTTTGTTTAACATCTCATGACTTTGCCTACAGGCAATATTTTGATCTATTGGCCGTGATGTTAGCTAGGCGCGCAACATGGAATCATATGACGAAAAGTTGATTATTTTACATCTCCGTTTCTTTGATTTCAAGTATTGAAAGCCATATACTGATGCCATTGTAGTTATTAGAAACATAAACTGAATAGCTACATCGTCAGTCATTGTGCAATTCTCCATTTTTATGTAATAGATTCTGTAGTTTTGTTGATTCGGTATGTTTGTTTCCACACACGTGTTATGTTTACGGTATGTTTAATTTTCATTGTGAATGGGCCTTTACACTGGTTTTAAACTGTTAGCAGGGGTTGTTCTTGTTTGCTTCAGTGCATTACCATGTAGTGTCACTTACCAGTAGTACATCCCCCTCCCCCTCCGCGATGTGTTCGAGCCCGTCGCCAGGTGATCAGAGTTGCAGAGATAGCAGTTCGACAGCGCCGCGGCGCAAGATACTAAGTTCACCGTCTCGCCGTCACAATGCTATCAAATAATGAAGTCTGTTTTGTATTGAAATGTAGCAAAAATCAATCCCGTGTATCGAAGATGTGGATTTTGACATGCCACTTGTCTGCCTACATCATCACCCCACTCCCCACCCGAACTTGGATGTACTTTGTTCCGTTCATTAGGCCTTGGTCTAGGCCAGCGTTTCTCAAACTTTTCTGAAGTGGGGACCACTTTTTTAAGTCAGAACAGTTCCGCGGACCACCTTAAGGCTAATTCGCAATGAAAATTAAACATAACGTAAACATAACATAAGCACATAAACATATGCCACAAACTTAAGTAGCCAAGGCTCATTCACAATGAAAATTAAACATAACGTAAACATTAACATAAGCACATAAACATATGCCACAAACTTAAGTAGCCAAGGCTCATTCACAATGAAAATTAAACATAGCGTAAACATTAACATAAGCACATAAACATATGCCACAAACTTAAGTAGCCAAGGCTCATTCACAATGAAAATTAAACATAGCGTAAACATTAACATAAGCACATAAACATATGCCACAAACTTAAGTAGCCAAGGCTCATTCACAATGAAAATTAAACATAGCGTAAACATTAACATAAGCACATAAACATATGCCACAAACTTAAGTAGCCAAGGCTCATTCACAATGAAAATTAAACATAGCGTAAACATTAACATAAGCACATAAACATATGCCACAAACTTAAGTAGCCAAGGCTCATTCACAATGAAAATTAAACATAGCGTAAACATTAACATAAGCACATAAACATATGCCACAAACTTAAGTAGCCAAGGCTAATTCACAATGAAAATTAAACATAGCGTAAACATTAACATAAGCACATAAACATATGCCACAAACTTAAGTAGCCAAGGCTCATTCACAGTGAAAATTAAACATAGCGTAAACATTAACATAAGCACATAAACATATGCCACAAACTTAAGTAGCCAAGGCTCATTCACAATGAAAATTAAACATAGCGTAAACATTAACATAAGCACATAAACATATGCCACAAACTTAAGTAGCCAAGGCTCATTCACAATGAAAATTAAACATAGCGTAAACATTAACATAAGCACATAAACATATGCCACAAACTTAAGTAGCCAAGGCTCATTCACAATGAAAATTAAACATAGCGTAAACATTAACATAAGCACATAAACATATGCCACAAACTTAAGTAGCCAAGGCTCATTCACAATGAAAATTAAACATAGCGTAAACATTAACATAAGCACATAAACATATGCCATAAACTTAAGTAGCCAAGGCTCATTCACAATGAAAATTAAACATAGCGTAAACATTAACATAAGCACATAAACATATGTCACAAACTTAAGTAGCCAAGGCTCATTCACAATGAAAATTAAATATAACGTAAACATTAACATAAGCACATAAACATATGCCACAAACTTAAGTAGCGAAGGCTCATTCACAATGAAAATTAAACATAACGTAAACATTAACATAAGCACATAAACATATGCCACAAACTTAAGTAGCCAAGGCTCATTCGCAATGAAAATTAAACATAACGTAAACATAACATAAGCACATAAACATATGCCACAAACTTAAGTAGCCAAGGCTCATTCACAATGAAAATTAAACATAGCGTAAACATTAACATAAGCACATAAACATATGCCACAAACTTAAGTAGCCAAGGCTCATTCACAATGAAAATTAAATATAACGTAAACAATAACATAAGCACATAAACACATGCCACAAACTTAAGTAGCCAAGGCTCATTCACAATGAAAATTAAATATAACGTAAACAATAACATAAGCACATAAACACATGCCACAAACTTAAGTAGCCAAGGCCCATTCACAATGAAAATTAAATATAACGTAAACAATAACATAAGCACATAAACACATGCCACAAACTTAAGTAGCCAAGGCTCATTCACAATGAAAATTAAATATAACGTAAACAATAACATAAGCACATAAACACATGCCACAAACTTAAGTAGCCAAGGCTCATTCACAATGAAAATTAAATATAACGTAAAGAATAACATAAGCACATAAACACATGCCACAAACTTAAGTAGCCAAGGCTCATTCACAATGAAAATTAAATATAACGTAAAGAATAACATAAGCACATAAACACATGCCACAAACTTAAGTAGCCAAGGCTCATTCACAATGAAAATTAAACATAACGTAAACAATAACATAAGCACATAAACACATGCCACAAACTTAAGTAGCCAAGGCTCATTCACAATGAAAATTAAATATAACGTAAACAATAACATAAGCACATAAACATATGCCACAAACTTAAGTAGCCAAGGCCCATTCACAATGAAAATTAAACATAACGTAAACATTAACATAAGCACATAAACATATGCCACAAACTTAAGTAGCCAAGGCCCATTCACAATGAAAATTAAACATAACGTAAACATTAACATAAGCACATAAACATATGCCACAAACTTAAGTAGCCAAGGCTCATCCACAATGAAAATTAAACATAACGTAAACATTAACATAACCACATAAACATATGCCACAAACTTAAGTAGCCAAGGCCCATTCACAATGAAAATTAAACATAACGTAAACATTAACATAAGCACATAAACATATGCCACAAACTTAAGTAGCCAAGGCTCATCCACAATGAAAATTAAACATAACGTAAACATTAACATAAGCACATAAACATATGCCACAAACTTAAGTAGCCAAGGCTCATTCACAATGAAAATTAAACATAACGTAAACATTAACATAAGCACATAAACATATGCCACAAACTTAAGTAGCCAAGGCCCATTCACAATGAAAATCAAACATAACGTAAACATTAACATAAGCACATAAACATATGCCACAAACTTAAGTAGCCAAGGCTCATTCACAATGGAAATTAAACATAACGTAAACATTAACATAAGCACATAAACATATGCCACAAACTTAAGTAGCCAAGGCTCATTCACAATGGAAATTAAACATAACGTAAACATTAACATAAGCACATAAACATATGCCACAAACTTAAGTAGCCAAGGCTCATTCACAATGAAAATTAAACATAACGTAAACATTAACATAAGCACATAAACATATGCCACAAACTTAAGTAGCCAAGGCTCATTCACAATGAAAATTAAACATAACGTAAACATTAACATAAGCACATAAACATATGCCACAAACTTAAGTAGCCAAGGCTCATTCACAATGAAAATTAAACATAACGTAAACATTAACATAAGCACATAAACATATGCCACAAACTTAAGTAGCCAAGGCTCATTCACAATGAAAATTAAACATAACGTAAACATTAACATAAGCACATAAACATATGCCACAAACTTAAGTAGCCAAGGCTCATTCACAATGAAAATTAAACATAACGTAAACATTAACATAAGCACATAAACATATGCCACAAACTTAAGTAGCCAAGGCTCATTCACAATGAAAATTAAACATAACGTAAACATTGACATAAGCACATAAACATATGCCACAAACTTAAGTAGCCAAGGCTCATTCACAATGAAAATTAAACATAACGTAAACATTAACATAAGCACATAAACATATGCCACAAACTTAAGTAGCCAAGGCCCATTCACAATGGAAATTAAACATAACGTAAACATTAACATAAGCACATAAACATATGCCACAAACTTAAGTAGCCAAGGCCCATTCACAATGAAAATTAAACATAACGTAAACATTAACATAAGCACATAAACATATGCCACAAACTTAAGTAGCCAAGGCCCATTCACAATGAAAATTAAACATAACGTAAACATTAACATAAGCACATAAACATATGCCACAAACTTAAGTAGCCAAGGCCCATTCACAATGGAAATTAAACATAACGTAAACATTAACATAAGCACATAAACATATGCCACAAACTTAAGTAGCCAAGGCCCATTCACAATGGAAATTAAACATAACGTAAACATTAACATAAGCACATAAACATATGCCACAAACTTAAGTAGCCAAGGCCCATTCACAATGAAAATTAAACATAGCGTAAACATTAACATAAGCACATAAACATATGCCACAAACTTAAGTAGCCAAGGCCCATTCACAATGAATATTAAACATAACGTAAACATTAACATAAGCACATAAACATATGCCACAAACTTAAGTAGCCAAGGCTCATTCACAATGAAAATTAAACATAATGTAAACATTAACATAAGCACATAAACATATGCCACAAACTTAAGTAGCCAAGGCCCATTCACAATGGAAATTAAACATAACGTAAACATTGACATAAGCACATAAACATATGCCACAAACTTAAGTATGTAAGGCCCATTCACAATGAAAATTAAACATAACGTAAACATTAACATAAGCACATAAACATATGCCACAAACTTAAGTAGCCAAGGCTCATTCACAATGAAAATTAAACATAACGTAAACATTAACATAAGCACATAAACATATGCCACAAACTTAAGTAGCCAAGGCTCATTCACAATGAAAATTAAACATAACGTAAACATTAACATAAGCACATAAACATATGCCACAAACTTAAGTAGCCAAGGCTCATTCACAATGAAAATTAAACATAGCGTAAACATTAACATAAGCACATAAACATATGCCACAAACTTAAGTAGCCAAGGCTCATTCACAATGAAAATTAAACATAACGTAAACATTAACATAAGCACATAAACATATGCCACAAACTTAAGTAGCCAAGGCTCATTCACAATGAAAATTAAACATAGCGTAAACATTAACATAAGCACATAAACATATGCCACAAACTTAAGTAGCCAAGGCTCATTCACAATGAAAATTAAACATAACGTAAACATTAACATAAGCACATAAACATATGCCACAAACTTAAGTAGCCAAGGCTCATTCACAATGAAAATTAAACATAACGTAAACATTAACATAAGCACATAAACATATGCCACAAACTTAAGTAGCCAAGGCTCATTCACAATGAAAATTAAACATAACGTAAACATTAACATAAGCACATAAACATATGCCACAAACTTAAGTAGCCAAGGCCCATTCACAATGAAAATTAAACATAGCGTAAACATTAACATAAGCACATAAACATATGCCACAAACTTAAGTAGCCAAGGCCCATTCACAATGAAAATTAAACATAACGTAAACATTAACATAAGCACATAAACATATGCCACAAACTTAAGTAGCCAAGGCTCATTCACAATGAAAATTAAACATAACGTAAACATTAACATAAGCACATAAACATATGCCACAAACTTAAGTAGCCAAGGCTCATTCACAATGAAAATTAAACATAACGTAAACATTAACATAAGCACATAAACATATGAAACAAACTTAAGTAGCCAAGGCCCATTCACAATGAAAATTAAACATAGCGTAAACATTAACATAAGCACATAAACATATGCCACAAACTTAAGTAGCCAAGGCCCATTCACAATGAAAATTAAACATAACGTAAACATTAACATAAGCACATAAATATATGTCACAAACTTAAGTAGCCAAGGCGCATTCACAATGAAAATTAAACATAACGTAAACATTAACATAAGCACATAAACATATGCCACAAACTTAAGTAGCCAAGGCCCATTCACAATGAAAATTAAACATAACGTAAACATTAACATAAGCACATAAACATATGCCACAAACTTAAGTAGCCAAGGCCCATTCACAATGAAAATTAAACATAACGTAAACATTAACATAAGCACATAAACATATGCCACAAACTTAAGTAGCCAAGGCCCATTCACAATGAAAATTAAACATAACGTAAACATTAACATAAGCACATAAACATATGCCACAAACGTAAGTAGCCAAGGCCCATTCACAATGAAAATTAAACATAACGTAAACATTAACATAAGCACATAAACATATGCCACAAACTTAAGTAGCCAAGGCCCATTCACAATGAAAATTAAACATAACGTAAACATTAACATAAGCACATAAACATATGCCACAAACTTAAGTAGCCAAGGCTCATTCACAATGAAAATTAAACATAACGTAAACATTAACATAAGCACATAAACATATGCCACAAACTTAAGTAGCCAAGGCCCATTCACAATGAAAATTAAACATAACGTAAACATTAACATAAGCACATAAACATATGCCACAAACTTAAGTAGCCAAGGCTCATTCACAATGAAAATTAAACATAACGTAAACATTAACATAAGCACATAAACATATGCCACAAACTTAAGTAGCCAAGGCTCATTCACAATGAAAATTAAACATAACGTAAACATTAACATAAGCACATAAACATATGCCACAAACTTAAGTAGCCAAGGCTCATTCACAATGAAAATTAAACATAACGTAAACATTAACATAAGCACATAAACATATGCCACAAACTTAAGTAGCCAAGGTCCATTCACAATGAAAATTAAACATAACGTAAACATTAACATAAGCACATAAACATATGCCACAAACTTAAGTAGCCAAGGCCCATTCACAATGAAAATTA
Organism: Periplaneta americana; assembly: GCF_040183065.1. NCBI lineage: Eukaryota > Metazoa > Arthropoda > Insecta > Blattodea > Blattidae > Periplaneta > Periplaneta americana. The sequence goes on from NC_091128.1 coordinate 175,175,675, forward strand.
AACATAGCGTAAACATTAACGTAAGCACATACTGTGATACGCAATTCGATTGAATTTTATTTTTTCTTCTGTCTTTTTTGAAGGACCACAAGGGCAGACACCGAGGACCACTGGTGGTCCGCGGACCATAGTTTGAGAAACGAGGCTCTAGGAGAAATATATTAATGGAAATACTGGGTGACCAAATCATTACAGAAAATTATTTTCGGGGATACCAACGCAAACTGACGGATTCCATATATTCTAACGCTACATTGATATTTATTTCTTTTGTTTTCGCAATCATTGCGAACATAGGCCTACCATTATTGTCATCCACTGATAACTGTGCTGTGACCAACGTTGGAATTTGAAAGTATACTTATTAGAGACTTGGTTTCTTACATTCCAAGTGAGATTGGACTGCTGGACAAAAACATTATGAAAATCAAAGGATATTCTAGCGTGGGCAGCCTTCTCTGACATATTCATTAACAGCGTTTCTCAAACTATGATCCGCGGACCAAGGTCTGCCCTTGTGGTCCTTCAAAAAAGACACAAGAAAAAATAAAATTCAAACGAATTGCGTATCACATTATAGCTGAAAATCTCAGAGTTTGGAAATGACACATAGCAATCGCCTTTCACTTTTTCTGCCATTACTGACAATATTGAGATTAGTAGCCATGTTTATATGATATTTTTTGCTCAGAATGTCTTCGGAAATAAGCTTCGTAAATGGCGGTAAATCCTTGTGGATCACCTTGTATATAACACCAAAATATGTTACGTTTGTTACACTGTAACAGTAAAAAAATCCTGAACTACTGTAAAACTCGTATGTAAGGCTATGAAAGCAGAAAACAAAAACTAGCGTTAATGTTAACATATGCCGTAAATTCGAGTCCTAAACAATACATGAACAGTGGTTAGTGGTTCATTTCGTTTGATAAAAATAAGATTTTAACTCATAAAAACAAATAACTTAAATGTTTGTTTTGTAAGAGTCGTTAAATTTATTTACATGAAAACAGCGCATGTTCTCCATTGTGTGTGAATTGTGCAGCACTATTGTTTTCTTAGTCGGTTACTTAACGACGTTGTATCACTTATCTGTAGTACGCTAAGTATACCTCTTCATAGAACATCTTGTTATTCATCATCTTTTACAATATCCACCTCGCGTCAATGGAATTCCTTGTCACAAAGTATTAGGGGCTGCAAGACAATAAACACCTTTAAGAACAGCTTAAAAGATAACCTTATTAGCATTTCACTCCAATCATACTGATTTAAACTATAACTGACTACATTGTTACTTTTTTCTTTAGACATCATCCTGATTGTGCTGTATTTTAATTGTCTCGTAATAATCTCTTTCTATTATCTAATATTATTTGAAATATATTAACATTCTACGTATTTTAGTTTAATTCTGCTACACAGTTTATTTCAGTGTTTAATTAATAGTTCATAGTATTTTGTTGTTTAATTTGTAAATAACTTTTGTATACATGTAACTCTCATCTAAATCAAATTGTTGGATTCTTTGTAAGTTCATGCATATGTATATACACTTTTTGCTGGTTGAGTGGAAGAGAAGGCCTTACGGCCTTAACTCTGCCAGCTAAAATAAATCAATATTATTATTATTATTATTATTATTATTATTATTATTATTATTATTATTATTATTATAAGTGGTTATTTATCGTCGATTGTATTGAATTACAAATTTAAATTATGGTTTATTTAACGACGCTCGCAACTGCAGAGGTTATATCAGCATCGCCGGTGTCCCGGAATTTAGTCTCGCAGGAGTTCTTTTACATACCAGTAAATCTAATGACATGAGTCTGTCGCATTTAAACACACTTAAATGCCATCGACCTGGGCCGGCATCGAACCCGCAACCTCGATCACAGAAGGCCAGCGCTGTACCGACTACACTACCGAGGTCGACTGATTGTATTGGTGATAGCGAGTTGGTATTTTGAAGGGATGAGGCCGAGGATTCGCTATAGATTACCTGACATTCGCCTTTCGGTCGGGGAAACTCTCGGAAGAACCCAATCAGGGAATCAGCCCGAATGGGAATCGAACGCACGCCCGAGTGCAGCTGCGGATTAGTAGGCAAATACGCTATCACCTGAGCTACGCTCTATTGTCAGCTATACTGAACTCGCTGGCGGCGAATTTCTTTTGTCACTGGCATAAGGTGACTGGTACGGCGCTACACAAAATGTGCGGCAGTCAATGGCGACTATGTGGAGAAGCATAGTTTGTTTGCAGGTATTTTTAGTTTGTAATAAATCACTTTTATCTTTCAAAGATTCTTTTATTTACTGCCCGGACCTTAATTTCCGGACGCGCTTCACGTATGAACTTCTGAAGTTAGTAAAGGGGCCGAAGGAAGCAGCAAGGTATTAGAAACCCGTTCCCTGTGACGCCAGCATTACGAGTTGCAAGCAAGCTGTAATGGTTGTCATTACAATGCGAGGGTAGTTAGGCAACCTCTCTTGCATGTATGCATGCATTTCAGAATGCCTATTAAACTTGAATAAACGGTCCTGAATCTCGCTTTTCCTAACGTTAGTTATTAACCTAATTATTTTAACATGGCACTTTCGTACAGTTGTGTCACATAATAGTGACCCATCTGATAAACAGGGTTGAAAGCTTAGGGAATGTTTTACGGGCCATACAAAAGGCCATTGCGCTACCTGCAGAGTTTGTGACATGGACGTTAATTATGTCGTAAATGATGCGATGTTTTTGGGTATTTACTCCGTGTCGTGGATATATCCAACGTTTCGGATCTATAGTTACCTGCCACACTTGGGTGCAAAGTAGACATTGTAACCATTGGACTACCAAAAACCATATACAGAGTGTGTGATTTTTTGTTTGCAACACTGCCAGTTTCTTTCAGATGTCTGCGCCTCTCTCTTCAGTGTTTTTGGTCTTCCTGGTAATTTTTTGTTGCAACACTGCCAGTTTCTTTCAGATGTCTGCGCCTCTCTCTTGAATGTTTTTGGTCTTCCTGGTGATTTTTTGTTTGCAACACTGCCGGTTTCTTTCAGATGTCTGCGCCTCTCTCTTGAGTGTTTTTGGTCTTCCTGGTGATTTTTTGTTTGCAACACTGCCAGTTTCTTTCAGATGTCTGCGCCTCTCTCTTGAGTGTTTTTGGTCTTCCTGGTGATTTTTTGTTTGCAACACTGCCAGTTTCTTTCAGATGTCTGCCCCTCTCTCTTGAGTGTTTTTGGTCTTCCTGGTGATTTTTTGTTTGCAACACTGCCAGTTTCTTTCAGATGTCTGCGCCTCTCTCTTGAGTGTTTTTGGTCTGCCTGGTAATTTTTTGTTTGCAACACTGCCAGTTTCTTTCAGATGTCTGCGCCTCTCTCTTGAGTGTTTTTGGTCTTCCTGGGGATTTTTTGTTTGCAACACTGCCAGTTTCTTTCAGATGTCTGCGCCTCTCTCGTGAGTGTTTTTGGTCTTCCTGGTAATTTTTTGTTGCAACACTGCCAGTTTCTTTCAGATGTCTGCGCCTCTCTCTTGAGTGTTTTTGGTCTTCCTGGTAATTTTTTGTTGCAACACTGCCAGTTTCTTTCAGATGTCTGCGCCTCTCTCTTGAGTGTTTTTGGTCTTCTGGTAATTTTTGTTGCAACACTGCCAGTTTCTTTCAGATGTCTGCACCTCTCTCTTGAGTGTTTTTGGTCTTCCTCGTAATTTTTTGTTGCAACACTGCCAGTTTCTTTCAGATGTCTGCGCCTCTCTCTTGAATGTTTTTGGTCTTCCTGGTGATTTTTTGTTTGCAACACTGCCGGTTTCTTTCAGATGTCTGCGCCTCTCTCGTGAGTGTTTTTGGTCTTCCTGGTGATTTTTTGTTTGCAACACTGCCAGTTTCTTTCAGATGTCTGCGCCTCTCTCTTGAGTGTTTTTGGTTTTCCTGGTGATTTTTTGTTTGCAACACTGCCAGTTTCTTTCAGATGTCTGCGCCTCTCTCTTGAGTGTTTTTGGTCTGCCTGGTAATTTTTTGTTTGCAACACTGCCAGTTTCTTTCAGATGTCTGCGCCTCTCTCTTGAGTGTTTTTGGTCTTCCTGGTGATTTTTTGTTTGCAACACTGCCAGTTTCTTTCAGATGTCTGCGCCTCTCTCTTGAGTGTTTTTGGTCTGCCTGGTAATTTTTTGTTTGCAACACTGCCAGTTTCTTTCAGATGTCTGCGCCTCTCTCTTCAGTGTTTTTGGTCTTCCTGGTAATTTTTTGTTTGCAACACTGCCAGTTTCTTTCAGATGTCTGCGCCTCTCTCTTAAGTGTTTTTGGTCTTCCTGGTGATTTTTTGTTTGCAACACTGCCAGTTTCTTTCAGATGTCTGCGCCTCTCTCGTGAGTGTTTTTGGTCTTCCTGGTAATATTTTGTTTTCAACACTGCCAGTTTCTTTCAGATGTCTGCGCCTCTCTCTTGAGTGTTTTTGGTCTTCCTGGTGATTTTTTGTTTGCAACACTGCCAGTTTCTTTCAGATGTCTGCGCCTCTCTCTTGAGTGTTTTTGGTCTTCCTGGTGATTTTTTGTTTGCAACACTGCCAGTTTCTTTCAGATATCTGCGCCTCTCTCGTGAGTGTTTTTGGTCTTCCTGGTAATTTTTTGTTTGCAACACTGCCAGTTTCTTTCAGATGTCTGCGCCTCTCTCTTAAGTGTTTTTGGTCTTCCTGGTAATTTTTTGTTTGCAACACTGCCAGTTTCTTTCAGATGTCTGCGCCTCTCTCTTGAGTGTTTTTGGTCTTCCTAGTAATTTTTTGTTTGCAACACTGCCAGTTTCTTTCAGATGTCTGCGCCTCTCTCTTGAGTGTTTTTGGTCTTCCTGGTAATTTTTTGTTTGCAACACTGCCAGTTTCTTTCAGATGTCTGCTCCTCTCTCTTAAGTGTTTTTGGTCTTCCTGGTAATTTTTTGTTTGCAACACTGCCAGTTTCTTTCAGATGTCTGCGCCTCTCTCTTGAGTGTTTTTGGTCTTCCTGGTAATTTTTTGTTTGCAACACTGCCAGTTTCTTTCAGATGTCTGCGCCTCTCTCGTGAGTGTTTTTGGTCTTCCTGGTAATTTTTTGTTTGCAACACTGCCAGTTTCTTTCAGATGTCTGCGCCTCTCTCGTGAGTGTTTTTGGTCTTCCTGGTAATTTTTTGTTTTCAACACTGCCAGTTTCTTTCAGATGTCTGCGCCTCTCTCTTGAGAGTTTTTGGTCTTCTGGTAATTTTTTGTTGCAACACTGCCAGTTTCTTTCAGATGTCTGCGCCTCTCTCTTGAGTGTTTTTGGTCTTCCTGGTAATTTTTTGTTTGCAACACCGCCAGTTTCTTTCAGATGTCTGCGCCTCTCTCGTGAGTGTTTTTGGTCTTCCTGGTAATTTTTTGTTTGCAACACCGCCAGTTTCTTTCAGATGTCTGCGCCTCTCTCGTGAGTGTATTTGGTCTTCCTGGTAATTTTTTGTTTGCAACACCGCCAGTTTCTTTCAGATGTCTGCGCCTCTCTCGTGAGTGTTTTTGGTCTTCCTGGTAATTTTTTGTTTGCAACACCGCCAGTTTATTTCAGATGTCTGCTCCTCTCTCGTGAGTGTTTTTGGTCTTCCTGGTAATTTTTTGTTTGCAACACCGCCAGTTTCTTTCAGATGTCTGCGCCTCTCTCGTGAGTGTTTTTGGTCTTCCTGGTAATTTTTTGTTTGCAACACTGCCAGTTTCTTTCAGATGTCTGCGCCTCTCTCGTGAGTGTTTTTGGTCTTCCTGGTAATTTTTTGTTTGCAACACTGCCAGTTTCTTTCAGATATCTGCGCCTCTCTCGTGAGTGTTTTTGGTCTTCCTGGTAATTTTTTGTTTGCAACACCGCCAGTTTCTTTCAGATGTCTGCGCCTCTCTCTTGAGTGTTTTTGGTCTTCCTGGTAATTTTTTGTTTGCAACACCGCCAGTTTCTTTCAGATGTCTGCGCCTCTCTCGTGAGTATTTTTGGTCTTCCTGGTAATTTTTTGTTTGCAACACTGCCAGTTTCTTTCAGATGTCTGCGCCTCTCTCGTGAGTGTTTTTGGTCTTCCTGGTAATTTTTTGTTTGCAACACCGCCAGTTTCTTTCAGATGTCTGCGCCTCTCTCGTGAGTGTTTTTGGTCTTCCTGGTAATTTTTTGTTTGCAACACCGCCAGTTTCTTTCAGATGTCTGCGCCTCTCTCGTGAGTGTTTTTGGTCTTCCTGGTAATTTTTTGTTTGCAACACTGCCAGTTTCTTTCAGATGTCTGCGCCTCTCTCGTGAGTGTTTTTGGTCTTCCTGGTAATTTTTTGTTTGCAACACTGCCAGTTTCTTTCAGATATCTGCGCCTCTCTCGTGAGTGTTTTTGGTCTTCCTGGTAATTTTTTGTTTGCAACACCGCCAGTTTCTTTCAGATGTCTGCGCCTCTCTCTTGAGTGTTTTTGGTCTTCCTGGTAATTTTTTGTTTGCAACACCGCCAGTTTCTTTCAGATGTCTGCGCCTCTCTCGTGAGTATTTTTGGTCTTCCTGGTAATTTTTTGTTTGCAACACTGCCAGTTTCTTTCAGATGTCTGCGCCTCTCTCGTGAGTGTTTTTGGTCTTCCTGGTAATTTTTTGTTTGCAACACCGCCAGTTTCTTTCAGATGTCTGCGCCTCTCTCGTGAGTGTTTTTGGTCTTCCTGGTAATTTTTTGTTTGCAACACCGCCAGTTTCTTTCAGATGTCTGCGCCTCTCTCGTGAGTGTTTTTGGTCTTCCTGGTAATTTTTTGTTTGCAACACTGCCAGTTTCTTTCAGATGTCTGCGCCTCTCTCGTGAGTGTTTTTGGTCTTTCTGGTAATTTTTTGTTTGCAACACCGCCAGTTTCTGTCAGATGTCTGCGCCTCTCTCGTGAGTGTTTTTGGTCTTTCTGGTAATTTTTTGTTTGCAACACTGCCAGTTTCTTTCAGATGTCTGCGCCTCTCTCTTGAGTGTTTTTGGTCTTTCTGGTAATTTTTTGTTTGCAACACCGCCAGTTTCTTTCAGATGTCTGCGCCTCTCTCGTGAGTGTTTTTGGTCTTCCTGGTGATTTTTTGTTTGCAACACTGCCAGTTTCTTTCAGATGTCTGCGCCTCTCTCGTGAGTGTTTTTGGTCTTCCTGGTGATTTTTTGTTTGCAACACTGCCAGTTTCTTTCAGATGTCTGCGCCTCTCTCGTGAGTGTTTTTGGTCTTCCTGGTGATTTTTTGTTTGCAACACTGCCAGTTTCTTTCAGATGTCTGCGCCTCTCTCGTGAGTGTTTTTGGTCTTCCTGGTGATTTTTTGTTTGCAACAGTGCCAGTTTCTTTCAGATGTCTGCGCCTCTCTCGTGAGTGTTTTTGGTCTTCCTGGTGATTTTTTGTTTGCAACAGTGCCAGTTTCTTTCAGATGTCTGCGCCTCTCTCGTGAGTGTTTTTGGTCTTCCTGGTGATTTTTTGTTTGCAACACTGCCAGTTTCTTTCAGATGTCTGCGCCTCTCTCGTGAGTGTTTTTGGTCTTCCTGGTGATTTTTTGTTTGCAACACTGCCAGTTTCTTTCAGATGTCTGCGCCTCTCTCGTGAGTGTTTTTGGTCTTCCTGGTGATTTTTTGTTTGCAACAGTGCCAGTTTCTTTCAGATGTCTGCGCCTCTCTCGTGAGTGTTTTTGGTCTTCCTGGTGATTTTTTGTTTGCAACACTGCCAGTTTCTTTCAGATGTCTGCGCCTCTCTCGTGAGTGTTTTTGGTCTTCCTGGTGATTTTTTGTTTGCAACACTGCCAGTTTCTTTCAGATGTCTGCGCCTCTCTCGTGAGTGTTTTTGGTCTTCCTGGTGATTTTTTGTTTGCAACAGTGCCAGTTTCTTTCAGATGTCTGCGCCTCTCTCGTGAGTGTTTTTGGTCTTCCTGGTGATTTTTTGTTTGCAACAGTGCCAGTTTCTTTCAGATGTCTGCGCCTCTCTCGTGAGTGTTTTTGGTCTTCCTGGTGATTTTTTGTTTGCAACACTGCCAGTTTCTTTCAGATGTCTGCGCCTCTCTCGTGAGTGTTTTTGGTCTTCCTGGTGATTTTTTGTTTGCAACACTGCCAGTTTCTTTCAGATGTCTGCGCCTCTCTCGTGAGTGTTTTTGGTCTTCCTGGTAATTTTTTGTTTGCAACACTGCCAGTTTCTTTCAGATGTCTGCGCCTCTCTCGTGAGTGTTTTTGGTCTTCCTGGTGATTTTTTGTTTGCAACACTGCCAGTTTCTTTCAGATGTCTGCGCCTCTCTCGTGAGTGTTTTTGGTCTTTCTGGTAATTTTTTGTTTACAACTCTGGCAGTCTTTGAGTTCATTGTGACATGCACTAAGCTCTTTTGGTACTTAATGCCTCTTGAAAATATCTCATTTTGATGGCTTTTGAGTTTGATGTTAAAGTCTGTAAGTTCGTTGTTGTTGACTTTTTTCTGCTTTTGACTCCTAAGCTTATTTCATTTTTGTGGTCCTTGAGTTCGTTGTGACTTCCCGCTGAGTTTATTTGATGATTCTTGAGTTTAGTTAATTTTGATGTTCTGTGAGTTAATTTTTACATCTCTGAGGTCAACTGATTTCGTTGACACTGGTGCTTCTGAGCTCAGTCATTCTGACGTTCTTTTAACTCATTTTGACGTCTTCGGGGCTCAGTTTTCCTCTCCTGATTTTGCGTTGATAATCTCTAAGCTGTTTCTGACATTCTCTGAGTTCGATGTGACTATTTTTGCATTGAAATTTGTGTGTGATGAAATACATCATTTCTTCAGATTTGGTAATTAAAATTTCTATTTAATTATATTTTTTTTTACGGAAAGACTTCTGATTTTTGAAGACTTTTTTTTTGGGATCGTAAGGACGAAGTCTTGAACTGGTTGGTCTGCCTGCACGGTGGGCACCCCTGCAAGGAGGTTAATCGCCGACAGACACGCCACGCGGGCTGGCATTATATCATAAAGAAAGAGAAAAGTCGGGCTGCCCCATTCCGAGAAGTACAATTGTACCAGCCCGACGCCGGCCGGGACAGTCTTGGCTTTATCACCCCGTAAATACGGCCTGAATCAATACAACGTCACGCATCGTGCCCTCGCCAGTTGATACAGGTGTGTATCATGCGTGTTGTAACTAGAAGCGGTAGTGGTCCACGCTAGAAGGTTTCACTGCCGATAGAATATCGTTCACTGTCGATACCAGAGTTGATGGTCTTGCTGCTTTTTTGAGGCTTTGACCAACGTTATGTTAGGTTAGCACTTCTGCGTTTATGTTGGCTGCGAGTGGTACTGTAAAGGTAATACAACGTATTTTGCTTTCTTATGGTATGAAATGTAAAGAGGAAAGTATAGCGACGCTGTAAAAATCTTATTTCGTGATATTTGCTCCAATTCACTTTTTCTGTATCACTGACGTCGGGGGGGGGGGGAGATTTTAAACGTGTCGCCTGTCTATCGTTGTACAGGAATTTTCTTCTTTTTATATTGATTGTATTATTTTATTTCTATTTCTATTATAATTATGTTCTACTAGTGGCTTGTGCAGCAAATGCTGCAAACTAAGTTCATTAGACGTTTAAATAAACATTTTTCAGATTTATTTTCAATGAAGAATACCAAACATTCTGAAAGTTATTTGCTTCCATAATGATGAAAGATACTCTCTCTCGAGCCAATACTGAAGAGAACCACGCATATAAATATCTACACCACACCGCCATTAAATGTATGAAAAAGACTCAACCCACTTGATTAATAACTATAAAAATATTTGCAGTTATGTATTGCATTCATGTTACTTGATATTTATGAGTATAGAAATCACAAATCTTTACCTTTTGCGAGAATATTTATTTTAAAACTCTTTGGCTTAGAGATCTTCTTCCTCTTCTTTTATTAATTTTTTTATTTTTAATAATATTATTATCTTACGTAAATTTTATAGCTTTCAGTAACATATACTATATATACTATATAGCCGCCACTCAGTAAAATATAGAAATCAAAATCTAATTTAAGTTATTCTCTACATACACTTATATAACCCCAAAACGTTTTACTTTCATATAATCAGTATAACATTAATATGTATAATTAATGAAAAATAGTCACATCATGGCATTAACTACAATAATATTTCATTTCTAATGGTAATAATGCCATCAAACCACCTCAAGTTTTGTAGTTTTTAATATCCAATACACAGCTATACTCAGAAAATTACACACCACAGAATCGAACCTGTAAATTATTTTTAGTAAGTTAGATTTTTAATAACCAATTTAATTTGAGCTCTAAATATGTCAGCATTCTTGCAAATCATGGCCTTTGTGTAATATTGTTTACTGTAGTGTGTGTTTTGTTTTATTCTGAAATGCAATTAGCTAGTTCTCAAAACTGACGACAGATGGATTTTGAAAATAGGAAAATTATGTTGAAAAATTGACATTTCACTAAAAACTACTATTTTTCTGAAAAAACTTTGAGTTCCAAGCTTCAAAATGAAGGGTCATTTATTAAAATCCGTTCAGCCGTTTTCCCGTAATTTCCATCACCAGTTCAAATTATATATATATACTAGTGGCTTGTGCAGCAAATGCTGCTGCAAACTAAGTTCGTTAGACGTTCAAATAAAAATTTTTCACATTTATTTTCAATGAAGAATACTTGTCTTTTTGATAGTTATTTACTTCCATGATAATGAAACATACTCCCTCTGAATGGATTTTTTAAAGCCAGATACTTTTTCTTGAACCTATCCAACTTCAGTTTTTGAGTTTCAATGCGAAAACGCAAGTATCAATGTCAGGACGATAGCAGTAGCTATTTCAGGTCATTGCGGATTGTAGGCAAAAGTTAAAAAAATGTCAGGTTTGCTAAGCTTTCGAACAATAGCATTTTCGTATAGCTGCTGCATGTAGAACTTGAAATGTAGAGCGTAAAATCATTTTATCCTACTAAGAGGTCTTGCTGAAATGATCTGGAGACCAGAAAATTTTGTAGGCCTCTTATTTTATCAGTAAGTAATACCTTTTGATCTTTCCTTAGGAACTGTAATTTTTGCGCTCTCTCGAGCCAATACTGAAGACAATGACACATATCAATATCTACACTACACCGCCATTAAGTATATGAAAAAGACCCAACCCCACTGGGTTAATAAGTATAAAAATATTTGATTTTTAATAACAATATTATTATCTTACTTAAGTTTTGTAGTTATACTGTATATAGCAGCCACTCAGTAAATTATAGAAATGAAGATCTAAATTAAGATATTCTCTACATTTACTTACATAACCACAAAACGTTTCACTTTCATGTCATCAATATAGCATCAATATTATGTACAATTAATGAAAAATAGACGCATCATGATATTAACTACCGGTATAATAATATTTAATTTCTAATGATAATAATGTCATTAAACCACCTCAAGTTTCGTAGATTTGAATATCCAATACACAGCTGTACTCAGAAAATTATACACTGCAGAATCAGTTTTTAATAACAAATTGAATTGAGCTCTAAATATGTCGGCAATCCTGCAGGTCATGGCCTTCGTGTAATAGCCTATTGTTTATTGTAGTGTGTGTTTTGTTCTGAAATTCAATCAAGTCGGCCGTGATTCAATAAAATTAGTTCTCAAAACTGACAACAGATGGATTTTGGAAAATAGGAAAATTATGTAGGAAAATTGACATTTCACTGAAAACTACTACTTTTCCGAAAAACTTTGGGTTCCAAGCTTCAAAATGAGGGGCCATTTATTAAAATCCGTTCAGCCGTTTTCCCGTAATTTCTATTACCAGTTCAAATTATATATATATATATATATATATATATATATATATATATATATATATATATACAAATCAAGATTTCAGGTATAACTCCCTGTAAAGTTGATTTGAATAATTTCGAGGGAAAAATTGTTCCGGAGCCGGGTATCGAACCCGGGACCTTTGGTTTAACGTACCAACGCTCTACCATTGAGCTACTCGGGAACTCTAACCGACACCGATCCAATTTTTCCCTCTATATCCACAGACCTCAAAGTGGGCTGACAACCGTCAAGCAACCAACTTCGAGTGCACACTAACTCCGTGTGACTTAAATTGTGCTTTTCTGTTAACGAACAGTGACGTGTATTATGCAAATCAAGATTTCAGGTATAACTCCCTGTAAAGTTGATTCGTTAACAGAAAACCACAATTTAAGTCACACGGAGTTAGTGTGCACTCGAAGTTGGTTGCTTGACGGTTGTCAGCCCACTTTGAGGTCTGTGGATATAGAGGGAAAAATTGGATCGGTGTCGGTTAGAGTTCCCGAGTAGCTCAATGGTAGAGCGTTGGTACGTTAAACCAAAGGTCCCGGGTTCGATACCCGGCTCCGGAACAATTTTTCCCTCGAAATTATTCAAATCAACTTTACAGGGAGTTATACCTGAAATCTTGATTTGCATAATACACGTCACTGTTCGTTAACAGAAAACCACAATTTAAGTCACACGGAGTTAGTGTGCACTCGAAGTTGGTTGCTTGACGGTTGTCAGCCCACTTTGAGGTCTGTGGATATAGAGGGAAAAATTGGATCGGTGTCGGTTAGAGTTCCCGAGTAGCTCAATGGTAGAGCGTTGGTACGTTAAACCAAAGTCCCGGGTTCGATACCCGGCTCCGGAACAATTTTTCCCTCGAAATTATTCAAATCAACTTTACAGGGAGTTATACCTGAAATCTTGATTTGCATAATACACGTCACTGTTCGTTAACAGAAAACCACAATTTAAGTCACACGGAGTTAGTGTGCACTCGAAGTTGGTTGCTTGACGGTTGTCAGCCCACTTTGAGGTCTGTGGATATAGAGGGAAAAATTGGATCGGTGTCGGTTAGAGTTCCCGAGTAGCTCAATGGTAGAGCGTTGGTACGTTAAACCAAAGGTCCCGGGTTCGATACCCGGCTCCGGAACAATTTTTCCCTCGAAATTATATATATATATATATATATATATATATATATAGATTTGTAATTATATTCTGTATTCTATTCTTGAAATATACTGGCCAGATTTTATTCATATGATCTACTTACGAGTTCATTTATCCCAGAAATGAGATCAGGGTGTAACGATATAAACTGCCAAAATTATACAGGGTGATTCAGTAACTATGTTACAAACTTTTATGGATAATAAAGAGACAAATGTGAACAACTTTCGTATAGGAACCTATGTCTGGAAACGTTCCGTTTGGTAGTTACAAGCCTAGATACGTTATTCAGTGTAATCAGCTAGAATCGAACTGAAGGCCATCCTTTTGAAGTTTGTTGCAGACGACCTCTTTCTGCAGAAGTTGGTGATTTCTCACAAACATAGTATAAAGCTATTTGGTATCGTAAACTATATTTTGACTGATTAAATCTTGCAGCTTCTCTTGCAACTTGCTCATATAAATTTCATTTATGAAAGAACAAAAGAAAATGGAAGGAAATTTGCAAGGTTTAATTCGTAAAAATATAATTTACGATGTCAATTAGCTTATACCATGTTTATGAGAAATCACCAACGTTTATAAGAACAGATCGGGTGTAACCAAACTTCAAAAGGATCGCCTTCAGTTCGATCATAGCTGGTTACACTGACTAATATCTAGACTTTTAACTGCCAAACGTAACGTTTCCGGACATAGGTTCTTATACGAAAGTTGCTCATAATTGTCTCCTCTATCATCTCTAAAAGTTTGTAATATAGTCACTGAATCACCCTGTATAGACTGTACATACTTATCGGTTTACTGAACAAAATGCCTACTGAAATGTATTTTTTTATAATTGTGTTTATTTATTTGTAAAATACTATGTTTTCAAGATTAATAGCGGTGTAATATTTGCTTTGCACGATCGTGTTTTTTGCTGTATTTACAGCTATTGTTGTTAGGCTTTGAAACTTAAAATTCCCACACAGGAAATTGTTGCTAGGAAAACCATTCTTCATAACATGAAACTATACTTATTGTTACTTAGTTACCATTACAGTAGATAGTTTTGCGAAGGCTTTGAAATAACTTTTCTCTAAATTTTCAATGCAAAATATGTTATATTTGCAATTTTAAAAATATGATCGTTAAAAAAATGCTGTACAATACATGTTTGTGAAGTGCATTACAAAATCTCGGAAATATAAAAATTCTCTCTGTTCGTTTTTCAAACTTTTCCTCTATTTTGTAAAAAAACACATCCCAACCTTGTAATATGATATACTATTACATTATGACAAACGTGAATGTCACTAGCTAGGGCTCGGAAGTTGACGAAATATCATCTTTTTTTCTGAGACATCACAGACAATGCAGAAGCAACAGAAACTCGTTTCACTTCCAGCTCGTTTTACTTCTCCCCCTTTCCCCCGTATGTTGTAGCTAGTAAGTTACGTCCATTTTCAGCTTTTCTCTTCGGAATTTTCTAGCGCTCCTTCAGTGGAGCGGCGAAACTCGAAGTGAGACAAGTGGCCAACAGGCTTGGAGCTCACATATTCAGTTTTTCACAGTCCCAACTCCCTTGCAAAGACGTATTTTCATGTACCTTTAAAGCTTCTCCTCCCATTTCCCTCTCCATTCATTCATTCATTCATTCATTCATTCATTCATTCATTCATTCAATATGAAGTAATGTAGCCTACTTTTATTTTGCATTTGTCTTTTAATTTTTGGGTCTTTTATTATCTGTTGGTAATTTTTTTAGGAAATGTTCTACTTTTTCTTGCTTTTTGAACCTTTTTTTATGGTGCAGTCGTAGTCTACTCATATATTCGAGAACTTACTGCAGATTGCTTACACAATTCGGTTGCGTCTTACAAGAATTTTCCTTATGGTTGCATTAGCCTTCACTTCTTGTCACGTGTCTCCCCATTCAAGGCAACAGTACAAATATTGCAGCCGCAGTGTCCGCAGTCAGTATATTATATCACATAAATGAAGACGTAAAAATGTCGAAAATAAAACAAAATGGACAAACTTCTTTTGTAACAGTTAGTGATGATGACAGTGTATTTCCTACAGATGGAAGTATAGTATTATTTTCTTTGTAATTTGTTATTAAAGTCGTGGTCATTTTTTAAATTATGTCAGAGGCTATTTTCAGACATTTAAGGTAATTTTATTGGTATGTAACTTTTAGGTCATCAAATTTCGAGTCGTAGTCATTACCAAATGACCTTACGCCCAACATATACTTATTTGATCAAATATTTGTAAAAAATGTTCTTTGTGAATGTCCTAGTAGTTTCTTAGGTTTGAAGTTACTTAATTACGTACAAATGGCTTTTAAGGAACCCGCAGGTTCATTGCCGCCCTCACATAAGCCCGCCATCGGTCCCTATCCTGTGCAAGATTAATCCAGTCTCTATCATCATATCCCACCTCCCTGAAATCCATTTTAATATTATCCTCCCATCTACGTCTCGGCCTCCCCAAAGGTCTTTTTCCCTCCGGCCTCCCAACTAACACTCTGTATGCATTTCTGTATTCGCTCATGCGTGCTACATACCCTGTCCATCTCAAACGTCTGGATTTAATGTTCCTAATTATGTCAGATGAAGAATACAATGCGTGCAGTTCTCCGTTGTGTAACTTTCTCCATTCTCCTGTAACTTCATCCCTTTCAGCCCCAAATATTTTCCTAATAACCTTATTCTTAAATACCCTTAATCTCTGTTCCTCTCTCAAAGTGATAGTCCAAGTTTCACAACCATACAGAACAACCGGTAATATAACTGTTTTATAAATTCTAACTTTCAGATCTTTTGACAGCAGACTAGATGATAAAAGCTTCTCAACCGAATAATAACAGGCATTTCCCACATTGATTATGCGTTTAATTACCTCCCAAGTGTCGTTTATATTGTTTCTGTTGTTCCAAGATATTAGAATTTTTCCACCTCTTCGAAAGATAAATCTCCAATTTTTATATTTCCATTTAGAATATTCTGCTCACGAGACATTAAAAAAATGGGAAAATTTTGTTATCGGTCTGTTCATCTGTATATTTGATCTTTACTGATTTAAAGAGTAATATATCCTACATCATGCAGCAACAGTTGAGAATCGCGCACCAATTTAGTTACTGATTCATTTTCAATGTTGAAAAGTCTAGCGAAAATGTAAGATTTTTTTTTTTGAAAACTTATAAATTCTCTATAAGGACTGACAGTCATCATATAAATACCGAAATTACACTAAAAATTAGTCTTTCCTATTGTTAATCAACAGTATAATTTAAGGCCAAGGGAGCATTTTATAAGAATTACAAAGTGTGCCTAAAGTTTCTGGAAACACTGTACAAACCCTGTACATAAAGTTCGTAAATATAATGAGAAGATAAAACAAAAGAATGTGCTTAGAATGTCATAATCGATCATATTTATATCACTTCAAAGTACGATTTTCCTAACTATACCTGTAAAGTGTTTACAGTACAAGAATAGCTGTTCAATTTGACGTGTGCAAATTTAATAACATTTCTGCATAGCCATGTAGTTTATAAAGTAAGTTATTTCATATCTGGACAAAATTTTAGGTTATTCGCCAAGTCCTAGTTCAATATTAAGGTCATATTCTGCGTTTTATCAACATATATAGTTTAATTTCCTTATTTGTACTTATGAAAACATGAACATTGAAAAATTGTGTTTAGCGTCGTCATTCCCGATAAAGCCAGCTCACAATCTCCAACGCCCATTAATATGCACCTAGGGACATAAAGAATCGTAACAGAGAAAATAATGGGACGGTTTCGTGTTGTTACGACCCGTAATAAAATCATTAAGATTTACATTTTTCCTCGTAGCACGTGTTCCTTTGTCAGCATTCGATTTTGTATGTATATACCTAGTGATGGAGGAAATAAATTAAATACCGATATACTGATATTGCAATATATTGCAAACCCAAATTCGATAAACGACACATCGCAGAAAATATATCGATATATCGAATGATTATCGATATATCGCTATTCCGTAAGCAAATTGCATTTTCAGGCGTATATTTACTGTATTACAATAAAATTACTTAAATTTTAATATTCCTTTTTACCATTGAAATTAACATCATAACAGTCAAAAGCATAAATGTAAAATTGTAACAATAAACAATACATTTTCAATACCATATGATGTAGATCCTAACCTAAATAAAAATTATTGTGGAGGCAAGAGAGCTTAAATGATATAGTGGGAAAGAGTTAAGTGAACTGTACATGGTTGAGTATTTGATATTGGAACACGATTCAATTATTCTAATGTTAGATAGGATTCAATCCAGGACACAGATATAAATGCTCTTTTCTATCTAACAACGTAATCATTTTTAAATGTAAGTAAACAGAACTTGTAATTATTTTTAAATGTAAGTAAATCGCACTTAGTATGTTACAAGTTTTAACAAACTACAGAGTTGATTTGATGGAATCCTTCTATAGTAAGTTCCCATTGCAAGTTATTGTTACACTCCAACATTCCAAACAACAATGGTGATGATTATAGGGATAGAATTTTTATGCACTAAAAGATATAATAAGAAAGCAGAATGTCAGCACTAGGTTGTGCATAGAAATCATAGACATAAACAAATGTCACATCGGTATTAAATCCTTGTTTCTCTTTCCATTTCAGAATCTATATTAATAATATATCTGTAGCCGAAATTTTTCTGGTAATTTTCGATTTTCCAAAAATAATTGGTCCTAACATATATAATTAACCACCCTGAAACCGAAAATAGCTTTTTTGAAATTTTTGTTTGTATGTCTGTCTGTCTGTCTGTCTGTCTGTATGTTTGTTACCTTTTCACGCGATAATGGCTGAACGGATTTCGATGAAAATTGGAATATAAATTAAGTTCGTTGTAACTTAGATTTTATGGCATTCAAAATACTTTATTTAAAAGGGGGGTTATAAGGGGATCTGAATTAAATAAATCGAAATATCTCCCTATATTGATTTTTGTGAAAAATGTTACATAACAAAAGTTTCTTTAAAAATCATTTGCGATAAGTTTTACTCTTTGAAAAATTTTGATAGAACTGATATTTAATGAGATAAATGAGTTTTAAAATTAAAATAACTGCCATCTAAGGCCGTGTAAGGAAATAAAAAACAAATGACTTGGTCTACAAGGGGCCTTGGACAGCAACAATCGAAAGCTATGAAAGATAGCCTACAGAGAATGTTTCTGTGTTTGTATGAAGTAATATCGGAAGGTAAATTAACCGATTTGTATAATTAATTATTATTTCACCATTGGAAAGTGTACCTTCTCTAGGTGGACATAATACTATAATGTTATTAAAGTAACTTCTGATATAATAATGTAATGTAATATAATATAATATAATATAATATAATATAATATAATATAATATAATATAATATAATATAATGTAATACTATATGATATAATATAATTTAAGTTATTTGAAGGGTTCAGAACCATAGTGGGCCAAGCGCCATTTACTGAATACGTAGAAAACAACAAGGGTTAAAATTAAGTTATTACCATAATTCAATGAAAATATTTAGCAAGTAAAATAAAGTTTACTTACTTACTGGCTTTTAAGGAACCCGGAGGTTCATTGCCGCCCTCACATAAGCCCGCCATTGGTCCCTATCCTGAGCAAAATCAATCCATTCTCTATCATCATATCCCACCTCCCTCAAATCCATTTTAATATTATCTTCCTATCTACGTCTCGGCCTCCCCAAAGGTCTTTTTCCCTCCGGCCTCCCAACTAACACTCTATATGCATTTCTGGATTCGCCCATACGTGCTACATGCCCTGCCCATCTCAAACGACTGGATTTAATGTTCCTAATTATGTCAGGTGAAGAATACAATGCGTGCAGTTCTGTGTTGTGTAACTTTCTCCATTCTCCTGTAACTTCATCCCTTTTAGCCCCAGATATTTCCCTAAGCACCTTATTCTCAAACACTCTTAATATACACATTAAATCTAAATGATGTCAATGTTCATTAAACTATGGTTGCATGTAATAACAATTAAGAAACATGTTAAAGGAATTGTCATTGCATCAAATGAGTGTCTCTGGACCAAAATGATTGCATTTTAATTATTTAAATACAATTTAAATTAAGTAACATATTAAACGATTTATCCTTCTATCAAACACGAATGTTCCCTGGATCAAACGTCCCTTTTTAATTATGTAATTACTTTATATTTATTTCTAATAGGTGCAGCGGAGCGCACGGGTACGGCTAGTATAGAAATAAAAGTTATGATACCCGTTTTAAGGTCAGACGGTTCCCTTTCAGGGTGGGAGTTGCTCCTGCCTTGGAGAATATTAATAACAATATTAAACAGCAGTAGATAAACCTCCCGTCTGCCTCACGTTCGCACACGCTGCATTTTGAATTTGGTGCTGCATATTAAGCAGTTTGAATTCGAATTACAGTCCAGCCAATTAGAACAAGGTATTGAGTGAGGTTGCACAATTATGTATTTAATAACTGTCCACCTTCAGTAGCGCCATCTCTCGGGAATTATTGGAGTTGTCTAGTGTGGATTATGTTGTTGTTGATAATGATAATAATTCCACAAAAAATCGATAAATTTATGAGAAAACCGATATACAGACGTGGACAAATTATTAACAAAATTGACGATTTTTATGATAATTCTGTTTACAAAATTTGATATTTCAATTTAGACTACAGTTGACAATTTTGCATATTTCTATCATTACAATAGACAGAAATATGCAAAAATGTCAACTGTAGTTTAAATTGAAGAGTTAAATTTTGTAAAAATATATAATAAAAATTTTCAATTTTGTTAATAATTTGTAAATTAGCAAAAATTTCAACTACAGTCTAAATTGAAGAGTCAAATTTTGTAAAACTATAAAATAAAAATCTTCAGTTTTGCTAATAATTTGGAAATATTCCAAATGTCAACTGTATTCCAAATTGAAGAATCGAATTTTGTAAAAATATATAGGCCTGATAAAAACCTTCAGTTTTGCTAATAATTTGTAAATATGCAAAAATATCAAATGTAGTCCAAATTGAAGAGTTAAATTTTATAAAAATATACAATACAAACCTTCAATTTTGCTAATAATTTGGAAATACGCAAAAATGTCAACTGTAGTCTAAATTGAAGAATCATATTTTGTAAAAATATATAATAAAACTTTTCAATTTTGTTAATAATTTGTAAATTAGCAAAAATTTCAACTACATTCTAAATTGAAGAGTCAAATTTTGTAAAACTATAAAATAAAAATCTTCAGTTTTGCTAATAATTTGGAAATATTCCAAATGTCAACTGTATTCCAAATTGAAGAATCGAATTTCGTAAAAATATATAGGCCTGATAAAAACCTTCAGTTTTGCTAATAATTTGTAAATATGCAAAAATATCAAATGTAGTCCAAATTGAAGAGTTAAATTTTATAAAAATATACAATACAAATCTTCAATTTTGCTAATAATTTGGAAATACGCAAAAATGTCAACTGTAGTCTAAATTGAAGAATCATATTTTGTAAAAATATATAATAAAAATTTTCAATTTTGTTAATAATTTGTAAATTAGCAAAAATGTCAACTACAGTCTAAATTGAAGAGTCAAATTTTGTAAAACTATAAAATAAAAACCTTCAGTTTTGCTAATAATTTGGAAATATTCCAAATGTCAACTGTATTCCAAATTGAAGAATCATATTTTGTAAAAATATATAGGCCTGATAAAAACCTTCAGTTTTGCTAATAATTTGTAAATATGCAAAAATATCAAATGTAGTCGAAATTGAAGAGTTAAATTTTATAAAAATATACAATACAAATCTTCAATTTTGCTAATAATTTGGAAATACGCAAAAATGTCAACTGTAGTCTAAATTGAAGAATCATATTTTGTAAAAATATATAATAAAAATTTTCAATTTTGTTAATAATTTGTAAATTAGCAAAAATGTCAACTACAGTCTAAATTGAAGAGTCAAATTTTGTAAAACTATAAAATAAAAACCTCCAGTTTTGCTAATAATTTGGAAATATTCCAAATGTCAACTGTATTCCAAATTGAAGAATCATATTTTGTAAAAATATATAGGCCTGATAAAAACCTTCAGTTTTGCTAATAATTTGTAAATATGCAAAAATATCAAATTTAGTCCAAATTGAAGAGTTAAATTTTATAAAAATATACAATACAAATCTTCAATTTTGCTAATAATTTGGAAATACGCAAAAATGTCAACTGTAGTCTAAATTGAAGAATCATATTTTGTAAAAATATATAATAAAAATTTTCAATTTTGCTAATAATTTGTCCACGTCTGTATTATACGATATATTGAATCAAAATTTCGATATCGATATACCGCTATATCGAAACGAAAATATCGGTATTGCGTAAAAACCGATATATCGTTCCCATCTCTATATACACCAAGAATGCACAGTCAGTGATATCCAGTTGGTCAAATACTAGATAACCAAGGAAGATTGTTCACAACAATCCAAGCGATCACAGTATTGTCTGTAACCAGGGGAAACGTAACACACGCTAAAACGTCTGTGTTTATCGATGGACCTCATAAGGAATGCACTACGAGTTTCTGCTTCAGGGACAAACTATCACCTCTCACATCACTTACAGTTAGTGACATTCTTCGTGATAAAGCAACTTGGGTTAGTCAATCGTAAAGTTGTCGTCTTCCTTTAGGACAATGCCAAACCGTATATTGCTCAACATACGGGGGAGACAATAGACGGACCTGGGTGGAAACTTTAGTGCATTCTCCACACTCCCGAGCTCTCCGACCAACGATTACCATTGTTTCGTTGCCCTATAGAACTCCTGGACAAGTACTACGTCACAAATGATGATGATGTTCACAGAACTATAAGATCTTCCATCGTGTTCAGAGTCGGAGCATTTCACAGCAGTGAAATTTCCAAGCAGGTTTCAGATTGCGATTGTAAGCGAGATTATTACTTACTTAGTTACTGACATAATCATATACTTTGTCTTTTCAGGATTTACTTCCAAACCTATCTCTTTACTTGCTTCCAGTAAAATTCCCGTGTTTTCCCTAATCGTTTGTGGATTTTCTCCTAACATATTCACGTCATCCGCATAGACAAGCAGCTGATGTAACCCGTTCAATTCCAAACCCTCTCTGTTATCCTGGACTTTCCTAATGGCATACTCTAGAGCAAAGTTAAAAAGTAAAGGTGATAGTGCATCTCCTTGCTTTAGCCCACAGTGAATTGGAAACGCATCTGACAGAAACTGACCTATACGAACTCTACTGTATGTTTCACTGAGACACATTTTAATTAATATAACTAGTTTCTTGGGAATACCAAATTCAATAAGAATATCATATAAAACTTCTCTCTTAACCGAGTCATAAGCCTTTTTGAAATCTATGAATAACTGATGCACTGTACCCTTATACTCCCATTTTTTCTTCATTATCTGTCGAATACAAAATACCTGGTCATAAATAAATAAATACATAAATACATTGATGACCTCCAATAATTTCATCTACATAATAAATATGTAAGTAATTAAATAAAATAAATAAAAATAAATAACTAGATAAGTGAAAATATATAAATATATACGTAAATAAATGAGTGAAAGAGTGAATGAACGAATAAATGACTAAAGTAGTAAATAAATAAATAAATATAAATAAATAAATAAATACATAAATACATAAATAAATACATAAATAAATAAATAAATAAATAAATAAATAAATACATAAATAAATAAATAAATAAATAAATAAATAAATAAATAAATAAATACATAAATAAATACATAAATACATAAATAAATACATAAATAAATAAATAAATACATAAATAAATACATAAATACATAAATAAATAAATAAATACATAAATACATAAATACATAAATAAATACATAAATAAATAAATACATAAATAAATACATAAATAAATAAATACATAAATACATACATAAATAAATACATAAATAAATAAATAAATACATAAATAAATACATAAATAAATAAATAAATACATAAATAAATACATAAATAAATACATAAATAAATACATAAATACATACATAAATACATAAATAAATACATAAATAAATACATAAATACATAAATAAATACATAAATAAATACATAAATAAATAAATAAATACATAAATACATAAATAAATACATAAATAAATACATATTATAAATACATAAATAAATACATAAATAAATAAATACATAAATAAATACTTAAATAAATAAATAAATACATAAGTAAATACATAAATAAATAAATAAATACATAAATAAATACATAAATAAATAAATACATAAATAAATACATAAATAAATAAATACATAAATAAATACATAAATACATAAATAAATACATAAATAAATAAATAAATACATAAATAAATACATAAATACATAAATAAAATCGGAGCGTCATTAGATAATCTTTTTGACATTGCAATAGTGAGTGGTTAGATAACAGTGATATTGCTGGTGATTTTTCTTAAATTCAAGGTTTCCTTCAGTCTGTACATAGTGATATACTAATAACCATTTTGAAGCCTTGTAGGATTATCGGAACCTAGGCAATGCATGCCATGTTAAAGAGTTGAATAACGTGACAGTGACAGCCGCACAACTGTGGAAACAATGTCACTCAGCCTGGACACCGGAGAAACAAATGCGTGCTCGATATTGGGGCAGTTGGGGGTGTCAAATGTCTGCGCCAGGAAGATCCCGAGGCTACTGACGGTCACTGCTTGATTAGAGCGAATATCGGCATGTCCACATTTGCATGCTCCCCGTGCACCGCGACCTGGTGCTGTCATCACACTGGCACGCCGCATTTCACTTAAAAATTGTTCCCTCGTAGGTGGCATAAGCTACTAGGTTGTAAGTATTATGAGGAATTTTGAATCCCTAGTGTGTTGTAATTTTATCAGTTACTTACTTACAAATGGCTTTTAAGGAACCCGAAGGTTCATTGCCGCCCTCACATAAGCCCGCCAGCGGTCCCTATCCTGTGCAAGATTAATCCAGTCTCTATCATCATATCCCAAATTAATTTTAATATTATCCTCCCATCTACGTCTCGGCCTCCCTAAAGGTCTTTTTCCCACCAGTCTCTCAACTAACACTCTATATGCATTTCTGGATTCGCCCATACGTGCTACATGCCCTGCCCATCTCAAACGCCTGGATTTAATGTTCCTAATTATGTCAGGTGAAGAATACAATGCGTGCAGTTCTGTGTTGTGTAACTTTCTCCATTCTCCTGTAACTTCATCCCGCTTAGCCCCAAATATTTTCTTAAGCACCTTATTCTCAAACACCATGAACCTATGTTCCTCTCTCAGAGTGAGAGTCCAAGTTTCACAACCATGCAGAACAACCGGTAATATAACTGTTTTATAAATTCTAACTTTCAGATTTTTGGACAGCAGACTGGATGTAATTTTATCAGTAGCAGTGAAAAATTAAAAACAAGTAAGGTTTGTCATAAAAAAAATTCAATTAATTTTCCCCGGAAAATGGTACGTGATGGGGCAGTTTGGATTTTAAATTCAGATTTAGGGCACACATATTAGTAATATTCACCTATTTCTCTTTCAGAGCAAGACAAAAAGTAAAAATTTGTTGTTCAGTATTATTTACCTATTTATTTATTATTTTTTATTTACTTATTTATTCATTTGTGTTCATTTTTATTTGCTTTTTGTTATTTTTTATTCATTTTCGTTATTTATTTTTACTTCTTTACTTATTTTTATATTTATTTAATTATTTACGTGTTTATTTTTATTTATTTATTTATTTTTATTCATTTCTTTATTTATTCTTGTTAAATTTTTATTCATTTTTGTTACTTATTTTCGTTGTTTTAATTATGTATTCATTTTATTTACTTATTTATTTATTTACTCATTTACTAATTAACTTATTTACTTTGTTTCCTTATTTACTCTTTTATTTACTTACATACATTTACTTACTTACTTACTTACTTACTTACTGGCCTTTAAGGAACCCGGAGGTTCATTGCCGCCCTCACATAAGCCCGCCATTGGTCCCTATCCTGAGCAAAATTAATCCATTGTCTATCATCATATCCCACCTACCTCAAATCCATTTTAATATTATCTTCCCATCTACGTCTCGGCCTCCCTAAAGGTCTTTTTCCCTCCGGTCTTCCAACTAACACTCCATATGCATTTCTAGTTTCGCCCATACGTGCTACATGCCCTGCCCATCTCAAACGTCTGGATTTAATGTTCCTAATTATGTCAGGTGAAGAATACAATGCGTGCAGTTCTGTGTTGTGTAACTTTCTCCATTCTCCTGTAACTTCATCCCTCTTAGCCCCAAATATTTTCCTAAGAATCTTATTCTCAAACACCCGTAGTCTCTGTTCCTCTCTCAAAGTGAGAGTCCAAGTTTCACAACAATACAGAACAACTGGTAATATAACTGTTTTATAAATTCTAACTTTCAGATTTTTCGACAGCAGACTGGATGATAAAAGTTTCTCTACCGAATAATAACAGGCATTTCCGATATTCATTCTGTGTTTAATTTCCTTCCGCGTATCATTTATATTTGTTACTGTTGCTCCAAGATATTTGAATTTTTCCACCTCTTCAAAAGATAAATTTCCAATTTTTATATTTCCATTTCGTACAATATTCTGTTCACGAGACATAATCATATACTTAGTCTTTTCGGGATTTACTTCCAACCCTGTCTTTTGTAGATTTTCTCCTAACATATTCACGTCATCCGCATAGACAAGAAGCTGATGTAACCCGTTCAATTCCAAACCCTCTCTGTTATCCTGAACTTTCCTAATGGCATATTCTAGATCAAAGTTAAAAAGTAAAGGTGATAGTGCATCTCCTTGCTTTAGCCCACAGTGAATTGGAAAAGCATCAGACAGAAACTAACCTATACGGACTCTGCTGTAAGTTTCACTAAGATACATTTTAATTAATCGAACTAGTTTCTTGGGAATATTCAATTTGCTTCTTCTGAAAAATGTATTCCAAATGACATCCATCATTCTTGCAGTGGACTCTTCTTTTGTAAGTAAGTAAGTGAGTAAGCATGGTCATAATTAACAATAAACGCATAAACCGTGTTGCTCCATTTATTGCACATTTGGAAACAAAACTCAGAACATTAAATTCGTGGAGCATTGTTCGTAGAACATGGTGACTTCCTTGTTTCAGCTACGCAAAACTAGTTCGTGTCTTAGAGTTCTCAGTTGCACCGTGTGTACACACATGCCCTTGTTTGCGAGGTGACAGAAGACTCTTTGTAAAGACTGAGTTAACATACGGAATAACGTTGTGATCCTAATGTTTGTATTGTAACAAAACATCAAAATAAAATACGAGTGAAATAAATGTGATGCATTAGATAATCCTCATATAAAATTCAGAAGGGGCGTTGTAATGTTGGCAGCACTGGGTCATAGCGGCTGTCATTCTTCGTCCATGACAGGTAAATGGAATGTTTTTACCTTCTTGTTGTAAAAAAGATATAAAGCGAATATTTTAATGCTGGAAGGGAAATCTATTTCAAGACTTTCACAGATACGCCTTTTAATTTTCTGATGGCGAGTAAATGCTTTTAGGTCTTCCGTTCGTCTCTGTCAAAGCTCTTCTCTTCGTTAGTATAATGTACGGTTTTTTTGTGTGTGTTAAGATTCAATGTTTACGTGTCTTCCCATATAGGAATAATATAGAGAAGTTGTTAATATGGGACAGTCTTTTTCCATAGCCTCTAATTTGAAAACAACGAAGTTGAAAATGAGATTTGAGGCGATTCCTTGTAGAAATATCATTTTTCCTTACGTGTGCAAAGTGATAACATGATTATATCAAGGAATCGGGTGTTATGTTTTAGAAACTTCTCACGTCTCATAATTGTACTTCCAGAAAATAAGGTTGAAATATGGGAGAGAGAGAAACTGCCTTCGTAAATTCTAAAAATTAAGCCTGGAATCACATACAACGCTTAAGACATGAACACTGGTAACACATTATACACAGAATTCATATGGAAGTGTATTCTTAATATTGTAGTTGTAATCCCCTGGTAGAGGGGAAGAGAAGGCCTGATGGCCTTATCTCTACCAGGTTAAATAAATAAATAAATGAATAAATAAATAAATAAATGAATAAATAAAATTCAATTGAATGAATATGAATAAATGAATGAATGAATTAAGTTGAATGAATGAATGAATTAATTAATTGAATGAATGAATTGAATTGAATGAACGAATGAATTGAATAAACGAATAAATTTGAATAAACGAATAAAATTGAATAAACAAATAAAATTGAATAAGCAAATAAAATTGAATAAATAAATAAAATGAATGAATGAATTTAAATGAATGAATTGAATTGAATGAATAAATGAATGAATTGAATGAATAAATGAATGAATTGAATAAATGAATAAATTGAATAATTAATAAATTGAATAAATGAATAAATTGAATAAATGAATAAATTGAATAAATTAATAAATTGAATAAATGAATAAATTGAATAAATTAATAAATTGAATAAATTATTAAATTGAATAAATGAATAAATTGAATAAATTAATAATTTGAATAAATGAATAAATTGAATAAATTGAATAAATTAATAAATTGAATAAATGAATAAATTGAATAAATTAATAAATCGAATAAATTAATAAATTGAATAAATTAATAAATTAAATAAATGAATACATTGAATAAATGAATAAATTGAATAAACGAATGAATTGAATAAACGAATAAAATTGAATAAACGAATAAAATTGAATAAGCAAATATAATTGAATAAATAAATAAAATGAATGAATGAATTTAAATGAATGAATTGAATTGAAATGAATTGAATTGAATGAATAAATGAATGAATGAATGAATAAATTGAATAAAGGAATAAATGAATAAATGAATAAATTGAATAAATGAATTAATTGAATAAATGAGTAAATTGAATAAATGAGTAAATTGAATAAATTGAATAAATGAATAAATTGAATAAATGAATAAATTGAATAAATGAATAAATTGAATAAATGAATAAATTGAATAAATGAATAAATTGAATAAATGAATAAATTGAATAAATGAATAAATTGAATAAATGAATAAATTGAATAAATGAATAAATTGAATAAATTAATAAATTGAATAAATGAATAAATTGAATAAATTGATAAATTGAATAAATTGATAAATTGATAAATTGAATAAATGAATAAATTGAATAAATAAATGAATAAATGTCTTGATAATTATGTCGAAAATATGTAGTCCTCCGTTTTCCATAGATGAAAGCTCTAATTATGTCCTCAGCACCTTTCATGCACGTTTGTCAGCACCTTACACACAAATTAGAAGTTTTTAGGACTATAGTTTTGTCCTGAACATGTATTTTCCTCACACGAATAGTGGCCCAGTCAATTCCCTTTTCTCTTCCTGATCAGTTTCAGCATTATTCTTTCTTGACTCCTCTTTCTAGCACATCTTCATTTCTTATTCTTCTCCATATCCATATTTCAAATGCTTCTAGTCGTTTCTCTTCACTTCGTCGTGATGTCCATGTTTCTACCCCATACAATGTCGCACTCCATACAAAGCACTTCACTAGTCTCTTCCTTAGTTCTTTTCCCAGAGGTCCGCAGAAGATGCTCCTTTTCTCTATTAAAAGCTTCCTTGGCCATTGTTATCCTCCTTTTGACTTCCTGGCAGCAGCTCATGTTACTGCTTGTAGTACACCCCAAGTATTTGAAGCTGTCCACTTGCTCTACTGCCTCATTTAGAATTCTCGCGTTCACTTTTATTTTTCTTCCGATAACCATGCTCTTCATTTTATTTACATTTATCTTCATTCCATACTGCTCACAGCTGTCATTTAGCTCCAGTAGCATATCCTTTAGTATCGTTCCCTTTCTGCTAACCACGCCATATCATCAGCAAGTCTTATTTTTTTTATTTTAGTAAGTTATTTTACAACGCTTTATTAACAGCTTAGGTTATTTAGCGTCTGAATGAGATGAAGGTGATAATGCCGGTGAAATGAGTCCGGGGTCTAGCATCGAAAATTACTTAGCATTTGCTCGTATTGGGTTGAGGGAAGGCCCCGGAAAAAACCTAATCAGGTAATTTTCCCCAACCGGGAATTGAACCCGGGCCACCTGTTTTCGCGGCCAGCGCGCTAACCGTTACTCCACAGGTGTGGACAGCAAATTTTATACACTTTATTCGTCTTCCTGTTACTATCATCCCTTCTATATACATTAAATTACTCATAAATTGCTTTATACAGGGTGTATAACGAGGTTTTCCCCCGGTTTATGGAGGTGATTCTTGGTGTTATTTGGAACATAAATGTAAATACAGTAATGGGGTGACATTCATAATTAAGGGGTTACAACAGATTTCGAAACACGCCATGGTGTATGTAGCGCTAGACATGTTAGCGCAGGACTGTCGATGTATGGGGGAGGATTTAACGTTTCACATTCCAAGGTATGGAGAATTCTTAATGAGAACGGACTGTATGCTTTTCATGTGCAAAAAGTGCAGCATTTAGAACCACATGATCATGACAACCGTTTGCCTGCCAGATCCCCAGATTTAACACCCTAGATTACTGCATCTGGGGGTGGATGAAAGACATCGAGTACCAGATTAGGATACAAACACGAGAAGAGTTGATTCAACGCATTCTCGATACCTCAGCGACAATAAGGAAGGAACATGTGAAGTTACGAAATGCTACACGCGCGGTTCACACCCGTGCGAATCTTTGCCTTCGGATGCAGGGAGGAAATTTTGAAAATTTGCTTTAAATCCACTCTACATGCAAGGGACTGATACAAAATGAAGCACTTGTTTGTATTCTAAGTATGATTTCTATTTTTGTCAGTTATATCCTGAAATAAAATTTTTTTTTTCTGCTTTTTTTCAAATTTCCATAACTCCTTAATTATGAATGCCACCCCATTACTGTATTTACATTTTTTGTTCCAAATAACATCAGGAATCACCTCCATAAACCGGGGGAAAACCTCGTGATACACCCTGTATTTTGGTAGTTTACCTGCAGTAGTATTAAAAATATAAGATTTTAAAATATATATTTTTAGGAGCTCTGTAGGAAGCCCTCTTGATTTGTCAGTGCCCTGTACATATTTGATTCACTCCGGAAAGTTTTGTGACACTAACATAGTTCGGTGGAAATGTCTCGACTTTGTGTCGTAGTGTTAGGAAATGTTATAGAAAAACTGATTTGTTATAAAAGGTATAAGGAGAAGATATGTATCACCTTTATGATGCATATTGATTCAGTAGGAAAGTGTAGCAGGAACAGTAAGACCACTGCACGGCCCGACTTCTTTCACCTGCAGTGGGATTGCGAATAAAGTTCATTTGAATGAACTTAGTTCTGTTAGTTGCAGCATGAAATGTCATGTGCATGTATGTACTTGGTATCGTTTACTCAACCTAGTTTTTCTTTTACATGAAGAAAGAAGAGTTTCAGGTGAACGTGTCCTGTGAATAAGTCCTAAATCATTTCTAGAGACATTCCGTAAATATGTCATGTCGCCTGAACGATATATTTTATAATTCCGTGAGAACAACCATGCCTCGACAGAGGTGGGTCTCAAGACTGTGAAAATACGAGCTTGTTATAACATTAGGGACAGCTTCTTCTATAGTGAGGATCACGTAAGTGTAGTTCCTAAAAGTCTAATGTGGCCGTCTCTTCAGTGTTGCCAACTAATATCAGTTATCACCAAAGAGGAAAAAATCACAATGGTACCTACTGAAATAATAATAATAATAATAATAATAATAATAATAATAATAATAATAATAATAATAATGTATGTATTTATTTACACTGCAAGTGGGCAAGCACCCGGTGGCAGTGATATACACAATATACTTACTTACTTACAAATGGCTTTTAAGGAACCCGAAGGTTCATTGCCGCCCTCACATAAGCCCGCCATCGGTCCCTATCCTGAGCAAGATTAATCCAGTCTCTATCATCATATCCCACCTACCTGAAATCCATTTTAATATTATCCTCCCATCTACGTCTCGGCCTCCCTAAAGGTCTTTTTCCCTCCGGTCTCCCAACTAACACTCTATATGCATTTCTGGATTCGCCCATACGTGCTACATGCCCTGCCCATCTCAAACGTCTGGATTTAATGTTCCTAATTATGTTAGGTGAAGAATACAATGCGTGCAGTTCTGCGTTGTGTAACTTTCTCCATTCTCCTGTAACTTCATCCCGCTTAGCCCCAAATATTTTCCTAAGCACCTTATTCTCAAACACCCTTAACCTATGTTCCTCTCTCAGAGTGAGAGTCCAAGTTTCACAACCATACAGAACAACCGGTAATATAACTGTATACACAATATAAACAATACAAAATAAAATTACAATACACAATACAATTATATACACAATACAATTATATACACGATGCAATAAGAATACACAATACAATTTAACACAATAATTACAATTAATAATAATACATAAAATAACCTAATTAATAAGTGAACCTAATTTTACAATACTACTTACATATGTATAGGCCCTACATAAGTTTCAATAGTCTTTCACTTTACTCTCATCTCACTCACTGTAGTGGCACTATGACACATTTCACTGACACTTTAGGAAACATTTCACTGACACTATAGAACACATTTCACTGACACTATAGAACACATTTCACTGACACTATAGAACACATTTCACTGACACTATAGAACACATTTCATTGACGCTATAAATTATCACTGATCGGAACTGTTCACTGCACTGTAAAACCATAACTTCATTGACTCACCTCGCTTCACTGATACAACAGTTCAAATAAGTCAAATAATTACACCCTTATGCATACTTATAAACATAACTACATTTAAACTAAACATTTCTAGTCTAAGGCCCTCTCACACGCTATTTTTAAATAATTTACAATTCAAACCAAGGGAGTAAACTCGTCAGGCTAGATAAATACATGTCACCTTAAAAAATTAAATGTTAAATGTCACCTCAATTTTAATTTACACTTTATACACAACTTTTTAAGTTATTCTTGAATATTCTTAAGGAAGGACAACCCTCAAAGACCGCTGCAGGTAGGTCATTCCAATCATTTATAGTTCTATTTAAAAATGAGAATTTACCTGCATCCGTTTTGTTTCCTACATTTGAATAATAATAATAATAATAATAATAATAATAATAATAATAATAATAATAATAATAATAATAATAATAATCATAATCATAATAATAATAATAATAATTTTTATATATATATTTATAAAAGTGAATGTGGGTATGTATGTATGAATGCATGCATGTATGTATGTATGTATGTATGTATGTATGTATGTATGTATGTATGTATGTATGTATGTATGTATATGTTCTCTATACAAATCTACACGCTTTGACAGATATGTGCCAAAGTTTGCACAGTTAACCTTCATAACCAGGAGAAAAAACATAGGCTATATTAAAATTGTTAAAATGCACTTTAAATTAATTAAAAAAATAATAAATAAAAATAAATACGATCAAACATTCATGTGTAATACTAAAATGCAAACTTCTATAGTCAATATCGTTGGAATGGATCTTAACTAGCAGTAGTTGTTAAATCTTTTTATAAAAATGGTGATACTGCGGCCGATGCTTGAAGAGAATATAGGCGTTATTTTAATATCGCAAGAAATGGTTCTGTCCACGGTAAAATATATCAGGTAGGCCTATGCCAACATGGTAAACACATCCTTCGTAGAAAACTTGCTAGAATCCCTAGAAAGAGGCCACATTGGTTCAAGCGAAACGGGGCTGCATCGCATTCAGCGAGAATTTTGTTGGAAGCAGTGCGCCAAATTTTCCACAACAGCGTCATCTCCAGGAACGACAACGTTGATTGGCCCCCCAGGTCCCCTGACTTAACTATGTGATTATTTCCTGTGGGGACAGCTGAAAGGCAAAGCAGTAATCAAGTCGGCCACACACCATTGAAGAGCTGAAGAATAACATCCGTGTTGAAGTCAGCAGTTCATATCTTCTTTTGCCGTAAACTCTTCTCCCGTTCACCGTTCCTTCCAGTGCATCCTTCAGTAGGCAGTTTTTTTCTCAGCCAGTGATCCAGCCAATTCCTTTTTCTCTTCCTGATCAGTTTCAGCATTATACTTTCTTCACCCACTCTTCCCAACAGTTTCGTTTCTTATTCTGTCTGTCCATTTCACACGTTCCATTCTTCTCCATACCCACATTTCAAATACTTCTATTAGCTTTTCGTCGTAATGTCCATGTTTCTGCCCTATACAATACCACTCTCCACACAAAGCATTTCACTGGTTTTTGCAAAGATCCGCAGAAGATGCTTTCTTTTGTTTATTAACAGCTTTTTTTTTGCCGTTGCTATCCTCCTTTTTGACTTCCTGGCAGCAGCTCATGTTACTGCTTATAGTACACCCCAAGTATTTGAAGCTGTCCACTTGCTCTACTGCCTCATTTAGAATTCGCACGTTTACCTTTATTTTTCTTCCGATGACCGTGGTCTTCGTCTTGTTTGCATTTATTTTCAACCCATACTGCTCACTGCTGTCATTTAGCTCCAGTAGCACATCCTTTGGTATCGTTTCCTCTCCTGCTATCAACGCCATATCATCAGCAAATCTTATGAACCAGGCCTATCACCACTCCCATGTTCTGAAAACAGTCCTTCACTAATGCTTTTGATTTCTTTTATGGTCTACCAGGATATAGGTCGCTGGTTAGCTGAGTGGAGAATTCACAAATTCTCACTTGTTTTTATTTAGTTTTAGAGTGTTTGTATTGCGATTCGCCTCTATATCGATACGATCATTGTTTTATACACAAGAGTCTTTTGGTATCAATTTGTTTTCCATACTTGGTATGGGCATGAAGCTGTACTGGTGCAGATCAGTTCCGTGCGATGAATTTGGAGTGAGAAATTGAAGTGTTTTTCAGGAATGGAGTGCCCTACTGACACCACCTGTTGTTCGGCTATTGAGTTTGCTGTTGCTATGGATACTGTTATTAAATTCTCGTGTGTATAAACTGGTATGTTTTCAGACTCACAAGGGAAGATTACGTTACGAAAACAATTGTTTGACGAAACCCATACCAAATTATAATTTTTAAAGCGTATTTTTGAATTTATCTATGTAATAGATATCAGGGGAGTGAGTTTGCCCAAAATAGTACATTATGCAACGAGCCTATAATGATAGTAATTAAGACGCGAGTATGTTTATGAAACGAGCGCAAGCTCGTTTCATAATTTTCATACGAGCGTCTTAATTACCATTATAGGCAAGTTTCATACGACTTTTTGTACTCGACCATATTTCTAACTTGGAAATTATTCATAAGTGTTCATGTTATTCTTATCTGACTGGGGAGCGGAACTGACCTTGTAAAATATCTCGTAAATTGTGAGATGTGCGCAGACGCGAAAGTATTGATTTTTTCCAAGGAACAAATGTCATTGACCTTGATATAATCTAGAGAGTAAAATAAACATTAATCTTGATATACCCTTGAAACTGATTTAGACATTGAAAAACGAGATGACAAATTGAATTTATTTGAATATTATTTACAATTAACGCTAATTATTATAGTAACGGAACATAACCTTCTGCGACAGTATTGGATTTCCAGCCTCCGTGACGTTTCGCTAGTTGTCTTTCGATTGCATATCCGAGAATAATCGATACTTGTGCTTTCATATTGCTACAATGGTGTATTCTGATTGGTGGAACACCTGAACTTTAATGAATAGGTGTACTTTAATGAGGTCCATTAAAGGACTACTACCAGGTGTATAATTACTACATATCGGCATGGTCGAACATAAATGAATTTTTAAAAGGGTTTTGTGATGTGTTAACTACGTAGCCTATCTCTTGCAGCTTGTGGGAATAGCTTATCGGTTAACAACATGTAGGCCAGAATGTTCTGGGTTGGAATCTTGGTATTTTGACTTCCCCCCTCCCCCCGAGTCCGAGGTTAATGTTTCCCGCCTTAGTTATTAATATTTAATGTCCTTAATTAAATCTTGAACTATTGTAAAAAGCCCGTATGTCCTTTTAAGTAAACTTTCCAGGAAGTGCAAAAGAGTAATCTTCAAAAAAATTCAGACTGTCCTGAATACAATGAAATAGGAAACGGAAGAGTGATGGAGAACCAGAGAAACGCCTGGAGTCTATACTAAATGCATCACTTGAAAGGCAGAGAAGAAGACTGATCATAAGGCGTATATGGAAAGGTTCCAGGAAAATTCCTTGACATGTTTGCACAAAATCACGTGTAGAAGCTCAGTTCTTAAATACAATGAATGATTTTACATCTTTTCCGTCAGTGACTTAACATTTCATATATAAGGTGTGAACCTTTATATTACACACTTATTCTTGGGTAATAACGTTTTCGTCGTACTAAATGACATCACCAGATAACATGATTTAATTACAATATAATAATCTCTTATTTATGTATACGTATATGCCCTTGATGTCAAAAATTAAAGTCTCAACCTAATGTACATAAATAAATATAAAGGTACAAGTTTTCATGGTTTAAAATTTTTTAAAATTTGGGAAATATCACAAAATATGTTAAGTATGCAGACTTGCTTACGAGTACATACCATTTTGACTGTTTTATCATACAACTTTATTGTGAATATAATAGAAATATAATTTTAACCGGGCTATTACTCTTTTACTACGTCATAATACTTTTGATCACTAAAACGGTGCGAAAGGATGTCTTTCAACCAATTATGGCTGCTTATCGTACGATTTTATCGCGTCCCTAGCATTTGTTTAATTTTATCGCGTTCCTAGCATTTGTTTAATTTTATCGCGTCCCTAGCATTTGTTTAATTTTATCGCGTTCCTAGCATTTGTTTAATTTTATCGCGTTCCTAGCATTTGTTTAATTTTATCGCGTTCCTAGCATTTGTTTAATTTTATCGCGTCCCTAGCATTTGTTTAATTTTATCGTGTTCCTAGCATTTGTTTAATTTTATCGCGTCCTTAGCATTTGTTTAATTTTATCGCGTCCCTAGCATTTGTTTAATTTTATCGCGTTCCTAGCATTTGTTTAATTTTATCGCGTTCCTAGCATTTGTTTAATTTTATCGCGTTCCTAGCATTTGTTTAATTTTATCGCGTCACTAGCATTTGTTTCTTTGTTTGCCAACATTTCAAACTGCGCTGGTCTGGACGTCAAAAAAAAAAAAAAAACCGAAAATTATAAACCACCCCAGTCAATGCACAGCAGTTTTAAATATGACTCACATTGGCAGTCAAGAACAAGAATTAATAAAGATCACTGGTCATAGCTATGCAGCTTCCCTGAATCCCTATTTACAAATAAATGAACAGCACCATTTGGAAATCCTGAATAAGTTGAGGAATGTACTATGTACATCAACGAGTTCCACTCCATTTACGCACACGTCCAATATAACATCAACTGAACCACGAACCACTAAAACATTCAAATTTGAAAATTGTACTTTCAATAATTGTTTCATTTAAAATTATTCATGTTTATTTTTTATTTCATAATCCTTAATTAAAACTTTTCTTATTTCATCATTCCTAATTATAACTTTTCAAACACTTGTCCATTATATTTAGGTTATGTTATAGCTTCTGTTGTATGATATTATGGATAGTCACGTATCAGATACTGTTTAATACTGGGATCCGGATCCGGATGAGTGAAGTGAAATGCAACTGTTTTAATAAAAATGAAACTGAATCAACAAAGCCTTCTTGACTAGTAACCTCCACAGAGTTCAATGAAGATTCTATAGTTGGCACAACTGGTAACAAGAAAACAGATAATCATAACACACTATTGCCATCTAGCTGAATACAATGGTACAATAATACATTTGAAGACAGTTCAGTATTTTCGTAAGTCAATTAATATTTTATTGTATTGGAGTACTTCGTTACTTCTAATCTTTATATACTTTCTTCTAATCGTGTAATAGTCAATTAAATCCCACTCGAGTTTTGATTTTCTCTAGATAAATCAAAACCTCTAGTGAGATTACTTACTTACTTACAAATGGCATTTAAGGAACCCGAAGTTTCATTGCCGCCCTCACATAAGCCCGCCATCGGTCCCTATCCTGTGCAAGATTAATCCAGTCACTATCATCATATCCCACCTCCCTCAAATCCATTTTAATATTATCCTCCCATCTACGTCTCGGCCTCCCTAAAGGTCTTTTTCCCTCCGGTCTCCCAACTAACACTCTATATGCATTTCTGGATTCGCCCATACGTGCTACATGCCCTGCCCATGTCAAACGTCTGGATTTAATGTTCCTAATTATGTCAGGTGAAGAATACAATGCGTGCAGTTCTGTGTTGTGTAACTTTCTCCATTCTCCTGTAACTTCATCCCGCTTAGCCCCAAATATTTTCCTAAGCACCTCATTCTCAAACACCCTTAACCTATGTTCCTCTCTCAGAGTGAGAGTCCAAGTTTCACAACCATACAGAACAACCGGTAATATAACTGTTTTATAAATTCTAACTTTCAGATTTTTTGACAGCAGACTGGATGATAAAAGCTTCTCAACCGAATAATAACAGGCATTTCCCATATTTATTCTGCGTTTAATTTCCTCCAGAGTGTCATTTTTTTCCTCCTGCCACAGAAATAATTATTCAGAATTTAAAACCGTTCCTTTGAACGTGCCACCCTGAATGAAAGCTGCAAACCTATTAGCGGCTTGTCGCACTTGGGTGTAGGAAGGTTTCAGACCGAAGGTACTTCAGTGATAGTTTGAGGTTCTGCGTAGCCCCCTAGAACACGTAGCGGAGGCTAGCTGCCGCTGTGCCGATCCTCACAGGATTGCCGGCCGGCCGGCCCCGTGACTAATGCAGAGTGAGGGAAGTTAGAAGCGATTACGGCGCGTAATCACGATTAGTGTTTTTACTTCCGCCGCAAATGGCTTACATTAGCGCACTGCGGTGCGATCTGCCAACTACACTCGGTTAAAGTACACCTTGTGCATTCACGTAATTTGCAGTCGAGAAATGCACGGTAGGAAGAACTCATTCAAGTTATTTCTTTCTTTCTTTCTTTCTTTCTTTCTTTCTTTTCTCTTACTTTCTGCCTTATTTTGTTTATTTTCCAATTTTTCTTCCGCTCTTCCTTTTCACCCATTTTTCTTTTCGTTTCTGTTTCTCCTTCCTTTTGTTTTTCTCGTTGCTTTTTTTTTTTTCTTTTTTCTTCTCTATGCTTTTTTCTTTTCCTTCTGAGTATTTTTTTCTTGTTATTCTTTTCCGTGATACTTATTCTTGTTTTTTTTCCTGCGTTTTCTTTGTTTCGAGTTCTCTATTTACTGTGTTCTTTTATTTTTCTTTCCCGCTTTATATTTCTTCACGTTTTCGTCTTTTCTGTTTTCCTTTCCAGTCTTTTCTTATTCTTTTGTGCATTATGTCTCTTTCTAGTTATTTTATTTATTTCATTCTTCTTTTATTTTTATTTCCCGCTTTTTATTTCTTCTCATTCTCTTCTTTGTACTCTTTTCCCCCGCTATTCTATTTTTTCTTAAGTTCCAGCATTTTCTTTCTTTCCAATTTTTTATGTATTTCTCTCTCCCCTCCCCTCACTTCTCCTCCCCACCCTTCTCCTGTCCTCTCACCCTCCCACCTCTCCACTTCCCCTTTCGTCTGCTCTCCTATCCCCTCTCTTCTCCTCATCTCCCCTCCTCTTCTCTTTTTCTTTACAGCTGTTAACTTTTTCCCCATTTCGTTTTTTTTTTCTATTTTTTCCAAGTTATTTCTGTCTTACCTTTCATCCATTATTTGCTTTCTTTTGTTTCTGGCATTGTCTGATTTTAGTTTTTCGTTATCATTTTTTAATTTTCCTTCCGTGTCTTTTCTTCTTTCTACTCTTTTGTGTCGTATTCTTTTCTTGTTCTTTTTCTGCATTTTCTTTTTTTCCACTTTTCAGTTTCTTGCTCTCTTCTTTTATGTTTCGTTCTCGCATTTTATTTTTTCATGTTCTTTTTCTTTTCCTGCTATTCTTTTCTTGTTCTTTCTTTTCTGCAATTTCTTTTTATCTCTCTCATTTCTTTCTGTGAAATTTTTCTTTTCCGCTTTTTGTGTGCCTATTTTCTTCTTTCTACTGCTTTCTACGCTATGCCTTTCTTGTTCTTTCTTTGCTGCATTTTTTCTTTCCAATTTTTTTATTTCTTACTCTCATCTTTCATTTTTTCTTCCTTTTTCATTGTTTTCCATTTTATTTGTACTGTTTTCCGCTCTATCCTTTTCTTGCTCTTTTCTGTATATTTTTTTCATCTTTTTATTTCTTTCTCTCTTCTATTTTCTTTCCCGTTTTCTATTTTTTTCCTATTTTGCCGTTTCTACTCATTTTCGTGATATTCTTTTCTTATTTCTTTTCTGCACTTTTTCACTTTTTTATTTATTTCTCCCCACTTTTATTTTTCTTTTCCATATTTAATTTTTTCACATTTTTTCTTTCTACTCTATTCCGTACTCTTCTTTTCCTGTTAGTTTTTCTGCATTTTTTTCCACTTTTTAATTTCTTATCCTCTTTTATTTTTCTTTCCTGCTTATTTTTTATTTTCTTTTTTCATTTCTTTACACTTCCTTTTCTACTTTACCATGTCATTATTTTTCTTTCTCTCCTTTCATTTTTTGTTTTCGTTTTTTCTTTTACTTTCTTTACAGATTTTATTTCGTTCATTTCTCTTTTGTCTTCCGCCTTTTTTCCTTTTCCTTTTCCATTTCTTTGTCATTCTGGTTTCTTTCTCTTTCTTAACCAGATTTGTATTTGTTAATCTTTTGTTTTGGTTCTCGCGAATTATTTTTTCATTTTTATTTTATTTTCTTATTCTTGCTTTCCCATTTTCGTTTTTTCTTATTTTCTTTGCCACTTTTTTCTTCTTTCGCCTTTTATCTTTTTCTTTTTTTATTTTTCTAACAGATTTTTTCTCTCCTGTTGTATATTTTTCCCGCTTTTTGTTTTTATTCATTTTTCTTCCTTCCTCCCTTCCTTTCCGGATTTTATATCTTCCCTTCTTTGTTTTTCTTTTGCGCTCTTTATATTTTCATTTTCATTTTTCCTATCTTTATCATTTCTTTTGCTTCTAGATTATCTCTTTTTCTCTTTTATTTTACTTTCCCGCTTTTGTTTTTCATGTTCTTTATCTTTGTTTTCTTCTTTTTCTTGCATTCGCTCTTTATTTGTTTGCATCTTAAATCTTATTTTCTCATTTTTCTTCTCTGTTTTTTTTTCTTCCGTATATTTTCTTTTTTTTTTACTAGTATTTTGCTTCCAGATTTTTATTTCACACTGTTTTACTTCTTTTATATCTCGTTTTCTTATTTCCTTGCCTTTTCTGTTTTTCTTTCTTTTCCGCTTTGTATTTATTTCTCCCATATTAGCTCCTCGTTTTCGTGTATCCTGCTATGATTCTTTGTCTATTGCATTCTTTGCCTTCTAGTTTCCTCCCCACTACTCTTAAGCTTCCTCGGTTTGATTGCGATGTAGGAATCTGACTCAACAATTTATTGTTCTTTGTGCTTTATTGCATAATTAGCCGGCAGTTGAACACGACGGCCCCTGCTCAAATCCTAGAGTTTTGCCTGCATTACTCGCACTGCTGGACTGAGGTCTCTGTTGTGATAACAGCCATTGTTTTTATCTCTTACGGAAGTACAGACTGAAGCTTTTTATGTTTGCGTTTTATTTCGCTTTTATAGTGCACTGTACTTAGATATACCAAAGGTCACTGTCGTGAATTCTCTGAAGTCAACCTGCATATGTGCCACAACAAATTGAAGATATCAGGTTGTCACCTGCTCTGTAGTTGACGTTACTAAATCAGTTAAAATGATAATCCATTGTTACCCGAACTTAGTTCTCACAACCACTGTGATGTCCAAGTAACTCATTGTCACCTGAACTTGGTTGATACAAACCATCGTGATGCTTTAGTAACTCATTGTCACCTGAAGTTGGTTGATACAAACCATCGTGATGCTTTAGTAACTCATTGTCACCTGAACTTGGTTGATACAAACCATCGTGATGCTTTAGTAACTCATTGTCACCTGAACTTGGTTGATACAAACCATCGTGATGCTTTAGTAACTCATTGTCACCTGAACTTGGTTGATACAAACCATCGTGATGCTTTAGTAACTCATTGTCACCTGAACTTGGTCGATACAAACCATTGTGATGCCTTAGTAACTCATTGTCACCTGAACTTAGTTGATACAAACCATCGTGATGCTTTAGTAACTCATTGTCAGCTGAACTTGGTTGATACAAACCATTGTGATCCCTTAGTAACTCATTGTCACCTGAACTTGGTTGATACAAACCATCGTGATGCTTTAGTAACTCATTGTCACCTGAACTTGGTTGATACAAACCATCGTGATGCTTTAGTAACTCATTGTCACCTGAACTTGGTTGATACAAACCATCGTGATGCTTTAGTAATTCATTGTCACCTGAACTTGGTTGATACAAACCATCGTGATGCTTTAGTAACTCATTGTCACCTGAACTTGGTTGATACAAACCATCGTGATGCTTTAGTAACTCATTGTCACCTGAACTTGGTTGATACAAACCATCGTGATGCTTTAGTAACTCATTGTCACCTGAACTTGGTTGATACAAACTATCGTGATGCTTTAGTAACTCATTGTCACCTGAACTTGGTTGATACAAACCATCGTGATGCTTTAGTAACGCATTGTCACCTGAACTTGGTTGATACAAACCATCGTGATGCTTTAGTAACTCATTGTCACCTGAACTTGGTTGATACAAACCATCGTGATGCTTTAGTAACTCATTGTCACCTGAACTTGGTTGATACAAACCATCGTGATGCTTTAGTAACTCATTGTCACCTGAACTTGGTTGATACAAACCATCGTGATGCTTTAGTAACGCATTGTCACCTGAACTTGGTTGATACAAACCATCGTGATGCTTTAGTAACTCATTGTCACCTGAACTTGGTTGATACAAACCATCGTGATGCTTTAGTAACTCATTGTCACCTGAACTTGGTTGATACAAACCATCGTGATGTCCTGGTAACTCTTTGTCACCTGAACTTGGTTGATACAAACCATCGTGATGTCCTGGTAACTCATTGTCACCTGAACTTGGTTGATACAAACCATCGTGATGTCCTGGTAACTCATTGTCACCTGAACTTGGTTGATACAAACCATCGTGATGCTTTAGTAACTCATTGTCACCTGAACTTGGTTGATACAAACCATCGTGATGTCCTGGTAACTCATTGTCACCTCAAC
The DNA here is from genome assembly GCF_040183065.1 of Periplaneta americana. Classification (NCBI taxonomy): domain Eukaryota; kingdom Metazoa; phylum Arthropoda; class Insecta; order Blattodea; family Blattidae; genus Periplaneta; species Periplaneta americana. Next base: position 175,218,150 of record NC_091128.1, read on the forward strand.
TGTGGTTGATAGAACTGCTGTGCTGGTGTGGTGACCCATTGTAATTGGATTCTGATTGTCATTTCTTCTCAGTTGCCATGACAAATCCCTTTTCAACTGAAATCTTGGTTACACAACCACTATGTTTCTATTGTGTTGCCTGGTGTCTAGTGGACACAATCTTGTATTGCCATGGTAACGTATTTGTTACTTTCAATTAGGTTGATACTAACTACTATTGTGTTTATGTCGTAACTCATTACTTCGCTTTGAGTAACCATTCCGTTGTCATAATATTTAAATTCGTTTCGTTGTGCAGGTGGAGGCAGAGGACCAACCGTGTGTTGCGGGTGTGCCGACAGACGCAGGGGTCCCGATCCAGGTGAGTTGGGTGTGTAGACGTCATGCAGGGATGAATATTGCAGCTTCGGCTGTAAAGACTTTTATACGCTGCCGGATGCGAGGGTCGTATATTTTGATGGGCCCGTCGAAGACATCGCCGCCTCTTTTATTAACCACACAGCTCCCGGTAACGAGGCGTCTGCACGAAGGAGTGCAGTTCGTAATTGTCACGTGTTTCATCAAGTCCGTCCCCTGCTTAAGACGTTCGCCTGGAAGGCTTTCGATTTCTTCCACACGATTGATACATCACAACGCACGATTATTCCGCTTCAGAGCTCGATGACCAAGCTGCTACTGGGGCTCTTAGATGAAACAGTTTGCTACACCTCTATCACGTTAACGAAAACAGCTTAAGGCCCGATTGTATAAACCATTTAATCTTAGATCAGAGGTTAAATTGATCCTTGTTTCAGCTGAACTTGGAATTTTGTGTTGTATAAAGTCTAATCTGAGATTAATTTGTCTCAAACTAAAGTCAACTTTGACTGAAGAAATTTCTCCGATTAAGTTAGACGATCCAAGTTCAGTTATTTCTTTTCTGTTTGAAATATACGAGTGACAGATTGTGCAAATAAAATATCCATTATTATTAATTTTAATAGATATGTTAGGTACATTTATATATATTTCTTTCAATTTCTTGCCTTAAAACACAAACATTCTTATATTTTATAAGGCTCTATCGTGTTCAGCAGTATCAAATAACATAACCTATAATTATATTATGTTTATAACAACCATTAATTATTAATGGATATGATAGGTACATTCATAAATGTTCAATTAACTGTATTACTAAACGAAAATTGTCGTTTTATAAAGCTTTATTATGTTTAGCAGTATCAAACACCATAACATGATAACAACTTGGAGAACAGTCAACCTTCTTCTTATTGTCCGCCATTATTTACATTGAAAAAAAAAAAACCAGTGTCTCCAACAGAGTGTAATACGGAAAGTCGCCAAAAAGTAGTTGTAAAGTCGCTAGATTTCTCATTATCAACAAAGAAAGATTAAATTTGGTCACTATGGGGTGCTGAAAAGGTCACCAAAACCCTATTTAAGCAATATAAAAGTTAAAAGAAATTGTTGTTGAAAAAGAGTTAAAATCGCTAGATTGGCAACACTGAACAAACCTGTATAACATGGTCCGCGCATCACGTATTTCACCTGTTTATGCGATGTTGCCAAATCCTTTCCACGTGAACTTAGATTGCATTTGAACCAAGGTAATTTGATCGCAGAAAAGTTTTATACAATAGAAGAAGTGTCTGAACTCGTTTTACTTTTCGATCTTCGATCAAAATTGATCTTTAGTCAGGGAGTTTTATACAATTGGGCCTAAATATGACAACTAAGTAGGAACTGGTTGGATGGGATGAAAAGAAAGCATTCCTAGCGTCAGTTTATCCCTTACACTTCTACTCTAATTTTTTCCCTATTTATACAAGCTGTTGAGGACAGTGCATTTTCAAAAATATACTATCGAAAGTCAAACGGTTTTCGTATTATTGAGCGACAAATTTAGCGTATTTTATAAAAACAAACCTCTTTCAGCGCTCAGAACTCTGGAACCATTTACTGCAGAACACTGAACGAGAGCTCATTTTGAAGCTGACATTTGGTAGGTTATGATAAGAAGTAATCCTTTTTTTATTGTATACAGAGAGAGACAGATAATCTGATTTTACTTACTTTTAGGCTTTTTGCCAATTTGTAAAATTGTAAAAAATATTGAGAAAAAATCTTACATTATTAAGAGGGATTCGGCATTGTTTGCTTAGTGGCTCGGCAATAAGTTTCGAGGGTATTAAATAAATTATTTTTACACGCCTGGACTTGAACGGCGCAGTACCGCACGCACTGGCCGAGAGCTGAAGATAAGCGAGCGTTGGGCGTCATTTTACTCCTGTGTTTATGAAAACCTGTGATAAAGCTAGCACAGCCATGACTGCTAGACGACACATCACGTGTTTATGTCTTCTGGCCTTGCTTGCCTAGGCTAGCTCCCGCCTCACAGTCAGCTGGTTAGTTCACGCGCGTACTATTTATTTTCTTTATTTGATATTTTCAATACTTTCTTATCAACGGTGCACCAGTAAAAAATATGTGTTTATTTGTACTTTCAATGCGGAATCTAGCCATATATTTTAAAAATATTTTTTCGTGGTCAAAGGCGTCTTAATTAAGAAAAATCTCAATTTCTCCATTTCCATAAAAAGTAAGAAAAACTGTTTACATGTCAATGTAAACTATAATTTCTCAGCATCAAAATAAACTATGATTTTGATCATTGGGTGAAAGGGTTTCGGAGGCACAACAGTTTAAAGTTGCTAATTTTTATGAAAATACGATAAATTTAAATATTTTTAATTTAAACACTATGAAGTTCTGATGCCTCAAACTTTGCACAAATCATTGTATCACAGTTGTCAACGGACAGAAAAAGTTTCATTGTATTTAAAAATTGCAAGGTCAATTTTCTCTATATTTCTGTCGATTTGAGATGGAATAGCCCGTACATTTACGACAAAGTGCATCAGTCTCGGTAAAAACGCAGTAAATATAGGTTATGAAACCATGGTTAAACAGTAACCAAGGTTAAAATGTATTTTCTGCGCATCATTCATGATCACTGGTTACTTAAACATGGTTAGCTGACACCTCATTTTACCATGGTAAAGTCTGTGATTGTACTGCAAAAGAAATGCCGAGTCGAATTCGCTATCGATTTGAAATATTACCGTGTTACGAGGAATTCGCTTAGGAAACTATAGAAATAGAGATACACAGGAGGCACTGCATGTAAACTCTGTTATATGTATGAAATAATAATTATACAAACACATGTGAACTGGCCTGAATTTTCTAAACAGCTTATATTCCATACAAAGGAGAAATGTGTAGTTAAATGTTTCAATTAGATTCAATTTTCAGTTCTGTATCTGTATTTATAATACAGTTTTATATTTATATTTATAATAAAATTGATACATTTTTTGTTAATACAATATGAAACGTAACTGGCCGTATATATCGATTGTAACAATGACAGCATCCATGGATAATAAGGAAGGCTGTGGAATACCATATAAACTGCAGTTTCACTATTTTCGTATAGCATTCTTATTAATGTTGTAAAATAAAAGTATATGAATAATTTAAAATCAATCCATATTAAATAATGAGGTAAACATATCATAAAAGTCGTATTTACATGTTTTTTTTAACTAATCTCAGGAAAATAGCTTTCTACCTCGCCATGTTTGCTAGAGTTCTCGGAAAACGATACAATTTCGTATTGGCATTTCTTTTGCAGCCCAGTGTAGGGCCTGCACTGGGGTTCAAAGATTTTTGATCCATACTAATCGATAGTAATCTATAATTTATTCGTGCAGGTGTGCCTTTTTTAGTTATTACTTGTATGAATAGATGGCGAAGATTGCAATCAGTGCCGCTAGTAGTAAATAAATGTGTCTGGATTCTATAATTCAAAAGTTCATCCCTCTCTAATGATTGTAAAAAGCACTAGATTTACCGGAAAACCTGTTACACTGCCAAGCATGAGTATAATTTCTACTTACTCTATTCATCACTTTCCCCAATACATTTTTACACGTCCCAATAATAGTGTCACCTATCGAGAACTAGAACAACTATTCCAAAGTTTGTCAATTTCTTATACCTTTGACCGCCAGTGTACATTGTTTATACAAAATGACTAAAGCAAAGCATCCATATAGACGATAGTCAACGTCTAAAAACGGTTGCACTTACTCCGTTCTACGTCGAAACGAACGTATCATATATTTTTGCGTTGCATTTGTTGATGCCTTTGGACACCGTTATGTTTGCGAGTTGAGTTTCGTTGTTTTTCAGTGCTGCTAGGTTAAAATCGTACAAAATGGAAGATACCAGCATTCGATAAGTAATGGCAACAGTGCTGTAAATCTGCGCTCGTAGCGGTAACCATCGGAATCTTTCAGTACGTAATAGAGGAGCGATTGTTGCATAAATTTGGAATATTAAAAGTCTTTAAGTAACCATATTTTGTGAATATATGAATTGTTTCTGATTTGTATTAAGTAATATCGCCCTAAAAATATTCAGTAGGTACGAACAAACATACTTAATAAAAAATACAAGTTTCAAGAGGAAAAAATGCAACCCATTGCTTATGTTATTACTAGAAGCTTGTGGGAGAGAAGTCCTGCCATAACGAACTATTGCAAGATGGGTGGAAGCGAGGCATTCGCTTGCAATCAAAAGTTTACATCCTATGAGCTTTAGATCGATTAGTGAGAGAGATGTCCACGACTGATGTCCGCCGTCTTGCAACGATTTGCCAGCGTATTGCTGTCATGGCAGGGGGCCTCATCATTCGCCGTTTCAATTTCTCGTCATTGGAACTCCCTACCTCATACCTTAAGGGCTGTCAGACATCTACTAATTTCGAAACCCGGTTGTCAACTAGACTGCTTAGACTGTGAGCTTTCCTAAAATATAATTTTTTCTAATACATGATTTTTATTTTTAACATACAAATTTTTATTATTTTAACAATGACTTCGATGCACATAACTGTAATTGTTTGATTCTTAGAATTACATGTTGCTAAACTTGTTTTCATTTTATTATTATTATTATTATTATTATTATTATTATTATTATTATTATTATTATTATCGAACAGATGCATTATAGGAGCCAGTCTCCTTATTGGTTGAATGGTATGAATGTTACTATCGATATGTATTGTTGTTATAATCAATATAAGATATGTTGCCAACATCTAAATTAACAGAGTTTTATATTGTTGACTTGCAGCCTACTTCAAAATGGAAATAACGGCAGCAATAGTAAAATTTATTTTCCCTGGACCAAAAATATTATACAAACTGACTAAAATCACATCAGTTGTAACAAAGTGTTTAAATTATTTTTATTTAATTTTTAATTTGGTAGCATTTAATGCTTATCGAATATCGAATACTAAAAACGCTAATCGAATCTTCCGCTGACTTTTTTTGCGTGTAATGTGTGATGGGTGGCCCCTATAATGCATCTGTTCCATTATTATTATTATTATTATTATTATTATTATTATTATTATTATTATTATTATCATCGAACAGATGCATTATAGGGGCCAGTCTCCTTATTGGTTGAATGGTATGAATGTTACTATCGATATGTATTGTTGTTATAATCGATATAAAATATGTTGCCAACTTCTAAATTAACAGAGTTTTATATTGTTGACTTGTAATCTACTTCAAAATGGAAATAACGGCAGTAAGAGTAAAATTTATTTTCTCTGAACGAAAAACATAATACAACCTGACTAAAATCACATCAGTAGTAACAAAGTGTTTAAATTTTTTTATTTAATTTTTTTAATTTGGTAGCATTTAATGCTTATCCAATATCGAATAATAAAAACGCTAATCGAATCATTACTTCAGCTGACGGTTTTTGCGTATAATGTGTGATGGGTGGCCCCTATAATGTTTGTTCTATTATTATTATTATTATTATTATTATTATTGCATATGGAGGGAGTATAAATGAGATTATTACCTTATAACTAGGAAATGAAGTTCGGACACCAAAACATTGCCTAGAGGCGACGACTAATGATGTTTTTTTAGTTTTTGTTTCGTCTCTGAGCTTGTTATTCACTGTAGAGCACATTTATGTACATTTTTTTATTATATCTCTGCCGGTGACCGACGGTTGAGATTGAAGTGGCTTTTCTTAGTGTCGGGTATGAGAGGACTAAAAAGGAAAACAAGATAATCTGCTTTCCTTTCTGCAATGCTCTGGTAACTGCTTGATTGAGTATAAGCCTAGATCATATATGTAACAGATAGGTCATCGCTATGTTAAAATCGTTTGTACTTTGAAGATAACAACCGCCAGGATCGCCACCCGTCCGCCGTAAACGAACACGAGATGGCAGTACAGTCGCTAATGCAATTCAAATGGGAATTATGACGTGACTCCTTATGTAACAACTAGATGGCAGCGTAGTAAACCTGACAAAAGTTGTTAACTTCAAAGCCTATAAGGCCGACCAATCTGGGGTATATAAATGATCTAGGGTATAAGATGAGAGTTTAGATATACTTTTTCTCACAGATTAATGTAACCTTTTCTACCTCTCTTACTCCTCATCGCAAACTGTGACGTTGCATAGAGGAAGATATAGGCCTATAATACATCTGTACAATGTAATTACACACTTTGCTGCAAGTATGGCCACAGTATAAGAAGAATCAGTAGGGACAACTCTTGTCGGCACCTTTGATGTTGTTGGTACTAAATTCAAGCTCAGTAAGGTCTAGTTCTCAATGAATCCAACTATGTCGCTAGTATCAAACCACTATCAAAATATTAGTAAAATATTTATTTATTTATTTATTTTATTGGTCAGTAATACGAATAATCTTGTATGTATATTATCTATTATTAGTATTATGTCGCTAGGAAGTCAAAATACTTATATTCATTGTTGACGTTCATGTTCGCACTTCACCGCAACGGACGCCGTGATGTATTATGTTGTACTTGGATCAATTCTACCAACATAAGCCTCAAACAGTGACTTGGACGTTAGCGTCAATTAGTGAATATTTTCATGATGATTGCATACGGAAGTAATTATTATTATGGTTATATTGCCATTCCTTTGCCTCATGTCTTTAAAATTGTTAAAAGATGAGTAATGAATCTTTTCAGTTAATATTAAATTATGCCAGTCTGTCGTAGATGGAGATCCATCTGGTGGAGGTTCCAGACAATACACCCGGTTTCGTGACATGCGCACTCAGAATTTGTTCCCACGAAATGGCTTAGGTGTCTTCACTGTATGTTCTCTATACTGTGGTATGGCAGGAAATGTTTTTAGAGCGAATAGTACTTTCACATCATTGCGTCACGCCATGTAACATTCCTTCTTGGGTTTTCCTTCTGACTGGCCTCCTGTATAAATCTGCGAGGCCATTACACTCGCGATATGCGTGGTATCAAGGTATCTCTGGGGTTTTTCGTTTAGATATCGGGGTCCTGTTTCTTAAGACCACTGTGACACAAGGAAATCAGACACAAGTGACAAGTTGAGTAAATTTTGTTTCTTTCAGTGTTTTGAGACGCTTGTCAAGTGACTGTCAATTGTTGACAAGTTTGACAAGTAAGATGGCACATTGCGATGTGGCATTGCTTCGTAAAATTAGAGAAGAAATATGGATTATTTTTATGCATTTTCATGGAATGAGAAAAAAGATTAAAAACGCTAAAAAAAGGAAGGAAATTGCTCTTTGGCTGTTAAATACTAATTGACTAGACTAGTGTTTCCTGCGCCTCCAGTCACAATTAAAGCTGTACATGTTTGTAGAGGTTAACATGAATGTCTAATAATTAAATTCATGTGTATTTTTCATACTAGAATATGCGATTCTTTTTCTGTGAATTCATTTTATTTCAGAGTTCTGTATTACAATTTCCTCTTCTGAATCACTTCACCTTGTCCAGTATTCTTTTGAGAAGATTAACTCCATATGTAGATGAAATTAGGGGATCATCAGTGTGGTTTTAGGCGTAATAGATCAACTATTGATCAGATATTTTGTATTCGACAGATAATGGAGAAAAAATGGGAGTATAAGGATACAATGCATCATTTATTCATAGATTTCAAAAAGGCATATGACTCCGTTAAGAGAAAAGTTTTATATGATATTTTTTATTGAATTTGGTATTCCCAAGAAACTAGTTCGATTAATTAAAATGTGTCTTAGCAAAACTTACAGCAGAGTTCGTATAGGTCAGTTTCTATCTGATGCTTTTCCAATTCACTGCGGGCTCAAACAAGAGATGCACTATCACCTTTACTTTTTAACTTTCCTCTAGATATGCCATTAGGAAAGTTCAGGATAACAGAGAGGGTTTGGAATTGAACGGGTTACATCAGCTGCTTGTCTATGCGGATAACATGAATATGTTCGGAGAAAATCCACAAAAGATTAGGGAAAACACGGAAATTTTACTTGAAGAAAGTAAAGAGCTAGGTTTGAAAGTAAATCCCGAAAGTACAAAGTGTATGATTATGTCTCGTGACCAGAACATAGTAGAAATATGGGAAATTCCTGTTATTATTCGGTTGAGAAGCTTTTATCATCTTGTCTGCTGTCAAAAATCTCAAAGTTAGAATTTATAAAACAGTTATGTTACTGGTTGTTCTGTATGGTTGTGAAACCTGGACTCTCACTTTGAGAGAGGAACAGAGATTAAGAGTGTTTGAGAATAAGGTTTTTAGGAAAATATTTGGGGCTAAGAGGGATGAAGTTACAGGAGATTGTAGAAAGTTACACAACGCAGAATTCCACTCATTGTATCCTTCACCTGATATAATTAGGAACATTAAATCCAGACGTTTGAGATGGGCAGGGCATGTAGCACGTATGGGCGAATCCAGAAATGCATATAGAGTGTTAGTTGGGAGGTCGGAGGGAAAAATACCTTTGGGAAGGCCGAGACGTAGATGGGAGGATAATATTAAAATGGATTTGAGGGAGATGGGATATATGATAGAGAGTGGATTAATCTTGCACAGGATAGGGACCGATGGCGGGGTTATGTGAGGGCGGCAATGAGCCATTTGTAAGTAAGTAAGTAACTAGAACATAGTACGAAATGGAAATACAAATTTGAAATTTATTCATTGAAAAGCTGGAAAAATTCAAGTACCTTGGAACAACAGTAACAAATATAAATTGCACTTGATGGGAATTTAAACGCAGAATAAATATGGGGAATGAATTCGGTTGAGACGATTTTGTCATCCAGTCTTATCTCGAAAAATCTGAAAGTTAGAATTTATAAAACAGATATATTACCGGTACCGATGGCGGGCTTATGTGAGGGCGGCAATGAACCTTCGGGTAAGTAAGTAAGTAAGATATATTACCGGTTGTTCTGTATGGTTGTGAAACTTGGACTCTCACTTTGAGAGAGGAATAGAGGTTAAGGGTGTTCGAGAATAAGGTGCTTAGGGGATGAAGTTACAGGAGAATGGAGAAAGTTACACAACGCAGAACTGCACGCATTGTATTCTTCACCTGACATAATTAGGAACATTAAATCCAGACGTTTGAGATGGGCAGGGAATGTAGCACGTTTGGGTGAATCTAGAAATGCATATAGAGTGTTAGTTGGGAGACATGCGGGGAAAAGTGCTTTGGGAAGACATTTGCATCTGGAAATTGGAACCGTAGTCGGAAGATGCAAGGACCGTGCTGTAGAATTTTGTTTGCGACACGTATCGATTGAACGTCGTAAGGTTCTTTTTATGTCACAAACTTAGTGTGACATCGGACGCACAATTTTATTTCCCTGCCGGTGGAAGCCGTACTCTGATATTCTTCTTCAATTTCACGTATTACAACTTCAGCTCTGTTCCGACGTCAAGAGATGGCTGGGAATTGATCCTGTCATTGAGAGATGGGTCGGCGTCTGTATGTACTTGTGTTCAGACTTCGAAGCGATTAAATCTGAAACGACGTGTTGTCGCCACGAGATTGCGAGTATCGGCAGTAGAGCGGTACGACAAATGAACTGATAGCTACACGAAGCGACGTTTGTCGTCCTTGGTGATACCGTGGATCCGAGGTTTCAGAGTTCAGACCTTCCTCAGGACGATAAAATCGGCCAATCCAATAGTTGAATCAATGAATCAATCATTCAGTCATTCATTAAATCAATCAGCGAATCAGTCTAAAGACTGATCATAATATAATATAAATTTAGCTTCCTTTATGAAAAGGTTGCCAGATTTGACAAAGCGTATTACATATAATTTGGAAATACACCTAAAAGGTAAAATGATATACATTTGAAACGGTTAGGGAATCGAATATACTGTAAATTTTATTAGTAACAACAATGTAATTTATTCGTCACAACAATAATTCCTTTCTACAATTCGCCTTAAACGCTCTCGTCAACAATTGGATTTTCACTCAACACAGTATTCGTTATAGCACTCCACCGACGACAATGACAACTTACTTGGACTATTACGCACAATAATGAACTGTTAATCTTAACTAATATTTACACAAATCAGAACTTCCAGTTCTCAGTTCACAGTTCTTCTATCTCAGTCACTCGAGTTCACAGTATCTCGGACCACAGACCTTCAGAGACAGTTCACTGTACTCGAACTCGGGTCCCTCCAACTGCGGTCCACTGCACTCGAACTCAGGTCCCTCCAACTGCGGTCCACTGCACTCGAACTCAGGCCTTCGGATGCTGACGCAGATGCGGTCGCACACTCGAGTCGAACTCCGGCACACAAGTCTGGCTTGCTTGCTCTGGCTTACTCACTGACTGAATAACTGAAAACTCTGCTCTAGTTCGCTGGCGCTTCTTCTTTTATAGCAAAATCATAGTTTCGAGAAATTTCTACAGGTGTGTAGAGAATTATCTCGATATCTCCACTTCGACGGACTTCTGGAATAGTCGGGAAGGTCGTTCCACATTCACTGCGTTAAGTAGCAGCTGCGCGCGCAGCCTCCCCTCGCGTGTAGGCCCCTTTCCCCTTTCCCCGTGAAGCCCGCGCGATATGCTCTCTTGCGGGACGCTGGTCGTGAGTTCGAATCTCACGTCGCTGTCACAATACAAAATGTCAGAAAAATTTACACCTAATTAGCGTTTGTGCTCATTTACAGTTAAGAAAGGGGGGGAAAATATCATCAGATAGGTTAGAATGATTTAAATGCCATATACGCGAGAAAAATAATAGTACGGATTTATTGGCATTGATATCTAAACCAATCAACAGCCATCGGTTAAGATAACTTGAAATTTCGATTATCACTCCCGTACAAATGATTTCTCAATATCTGAACCGATCCTTTGAGGGCACTAATGGCTATTTCGTTCACAATGCTGTGTGTTAGCCCCAGGTTTTTACATTTGTTGACAAAGAAGGAGGGTATGGTACCTCGTGCTCCCACCATCAGACCTAATACATCAATGTGGGACAGGCTATATTTATCTTTATAGAACGGGATTGTTGGTTCATAGATCCATTTCTTTTCACTGTCCACCTCATGCGGTTGATCTGCATGTGTCTCAGATCTGATCGAGAATGTATGCCGAGTTGTTCCTAATGGCAATGATATCAATTCGCAGAACACTTCCTTGTGTGGCTAGTCCCTGCACCTCTTGATGGACTGTAAACCCTACTTCCTTCAGTGCCTCGGCCAGCATAGAACGGACAGCAAGGAGACGGATGTTGCGAAGGGTCTCACTATAGGGGCAGAAGCCAACGATATGTTATGTACTTTGTTATTTAACCCCTACATTCTGCCCTACATTGGCAAAGCTTTATTTCTCACAGTAGTTTATTAAACCGTGTCGGACTGTAAAGAAAACTATCGCAATGTCCATATTTTATATGTTCCTACAATATTACAGTATAGTGAAATTTTGGTTAAATAGTAATCAGTCGATAGCCGGGCCTAGTTTAGCACGCTCGTAGCGCGGGCTAGCGAAATGTCTATGCACAGCACCCTAGAAGTTGTGCACCGCCATCTCTCCTAGTCCCGAGGTAGAAATTTTACATGAAAATTATTGACTCTGCCGAGAATCGAATCCAGGCCGAATAGTATAGAATCAGACGCACTACCACATAGCTAACTCGAGGACTGTAAAAATAATATTTTGAGAATTCAGGTTTTTTAGAACGAAAACGCATTTTTCTCACAGTAATATTTTATATTTTTCTGTTTTGCAACTATATTCAATAGCTACAACGCTCCTAGCGGTGGAATTGGGAACTGAAGCACAAAGCCATCAAAACATGAAGAGGAAAATCAGAAATCAGTGACATCAGTGGAAAGCAATAAGAGTCTGAAATCAGTGTAATAATTTCGGGACGTTCTGTAGATATCGCGCTATTTATACAAAGCAGAGGTCTGCATCGGACGTTTTCGCTCAAGCGCCAAGTAGTTCATAGCATAATCCGATAGGTAGCGCATATGCATGATGGGTAAAATTGTCACGAGCGATAAATCCTCGAACGGTATAAGCCGAGCGTTAGACATTCGTTCTTGTTACAGTGATGAACTGTGTAGTAACATCATAGATGTTTATCATTTCAAAACTTTGCAGTGTTTAACTAACCTCTCCATAGTACAACTACAAAACTTTGCTTTAAAATGTAATATAAATGTTGTAGGTAAATGTTCCCCCCCCCACACAGGAGTGATTTTGTTTTTGCCACATCTGATAGATGTTCTTGGATGTGAATGTAATTATTATAAACGGAGAACACAATCACGATAATGCAAGAAATGTATCAAGTTTTGTAGTAGAAGTAGTAATAATAATAATAATAATAATAATAATAATAATAATAATAATAATAATAATAATAATAATCTCTAATAGTTAGTGTATCAATCTTTGTGTCTGTAACAGTTGTGCAGCATGATTATTCGTTTTATTATATTTTCTGTGACGTTATCTCTGTACTAATATTGTTATTAATCTACTGCTATATCAATAATATTTTGTAAAACGTTTCTACATTGTCGCAGTATATAGGCGGAACACTATGTATGGACCTATCATATTATATATGTGGTAAATCAAATATTGAATAATTATTAATTAGCAATAATAACTGTATATCGAAGTTTTTCATACTATTTTATTTATAACTTCATGTTCCTGTTTTGGTACGTTCCATTAAACGTTTGTCATAAACGCAGAAAATAAAGCCTTATTTTTACCGTGTGAGCAAAACATATGTGTATCTTATCTGTCGCCTTCCATACAAGATAAGACATGTCGGTGAGATGACCTTGTACTGTGCTTCTATTTATTACGAGCGTATCACGACCGATCGTATCTCACTCGAGGGTGCGACACTCGACCGAGTTGAAGCGAGCGATTTAACTGCAATGCAGCACTCTGATACAAAGTCTTAAGGAAGTCGTCTCGTAGGATCGTATCTTTCATAACATGTCTCAGTTTTCACACCTGCACTGCCATTACTTACAAGTTAAAATTGCTGTGAAATTTGAAGAGAACCGAAGTTTGAAGTTTTTCGTCACTATCAGCTGGGCTTGAACCCGCGACTCTTGGGCCCAGAGACAGGCTTGGTAGGTCATAAATCATCGAGTGAACCATTGAACAGCGCTGTGGAAGCACAAATATGATTGATACCAGAGAAATTATAGAATGCAGTTGACAGGGGAACACCGGTGAACAGGGGGGGGGGGAAATGACCAGTTGGAGGTTTGTACTCCAGCACGGAGTCCCCGCAACTAATTCAGACACTTGACTTGCACCTGTTGCTGGTCCATCGACAGCCCACGCCGGATACTTGTTAGAAATGTAGCTAGTTGCATCACTAGAATTGCAGTACCTATTCTGTGTAGACCTACTAGCTTTTCATCGCTCATTTACCATTGCTACGTAAGCCACTGCCATTTATACAGGGTGAACCGTAAGTGATGTCACTAATTGTAATGCGTTATTCTTTGAGATATTTTAAAAAAGAAAGTTTAATACAATTTAATTTGTTTTTTCTTCCTTCCAATATAAAATTTTTGGAACAACTGGATAATACGCACGGCAGAGCAATGTCGATCGATAGTCGACGTTACTCGCTGGCCACTAGTCACCGATCCGTACCGAGCCGTGTCAAACAGAAGACAATCGAAATGGTGGTAGTAAAATTCGCGACTATATTCTTAAATAAATCACTCTATTAGTCACGTGCAAGACGATGTTTTGAATGCACTAAAAGAAAATGCATATGTAGTAAGATCTTAAAGTAGGTTATGACAACGAAATAAAGGGGAAAAAGGTGTGGTTCACGGAATATCATTTAAATAACGGAAAGTAAATTTCCGGTTAATGTTCACCAAAGCGTTGAGTACATAATTATGACCGCGTTGCAGTTTTATTTGTGGCCTAGACAAAATACCTAGCCTTTTACGAAAAAAAAAAAACTTTTAGGGTCCATGAAATTATTCACCGCTTTAATTATATTACCGTCTATCAATATTACGAAACAAAAATGTCATAAAGGCCATGACCGACTAGAAACATCGATACCGAAGAGATAAATCCATTTGGCCGTGATAAAACAAAAGAAAATGCGAGAGAGATTTTTGTTCGAGATAAAATGGACACAAAATTTTGATGGCCATACTGTTAGTAACTGGAGATCGCTTGTAAGATCTGTCTTAATCTTCTATGTAGAAATGTCGTCCAAGCAAATTGGTGGTCCAGGGAAAAATAATTGCAATAGATGAGAGTAACAGTGGTGCTGTCTCTCAGTAATGTTCAGAACGAAGGAGGTAGAGAGAAAAAGAAACAAATTTCTCCTTCTAACTACACCACAGACCAAAATCATGTTCTTATGTTGGCAACATTGTGTATGTAGTTAAATTTGGTGGTAAACGCAACGGCACGGTTCAAAGCTACCGTGGTAATTCTCCATATAGCGAATTTTTTTTATATGAAGCATTCTTTAGCGTGTTTCGAAAAAGCCATTGATTTGATTCCCAATATGCTCAGTCAGTTTAAGAAATCAGTGCATTATGATGATAAAAGATTGAAAGAATTTTAGTTTTGTCCTTTGAATGTGCAGAAATTTGATCCGAAAATGTAGCTCGTTCTTGAAAAGTGTTTTAAAATGTTGTATTTGTTGTGATCAAATTTCTGCACATTAAAGACAAAACTAAAATTCTTTGAATCGTTTTTTATGATAATACACTGCTCTCTTAAATTGACTGAGCATATTTTGGGAATTAAGTCAATGGCTTTCCCAAAACACTCTATGCAATGTTTCATATAAATAATTTTTATCTCAAAAAGGAAGCAAAAACAAGGAAATTTGTATTAAACTTTTTGTTTGAAATATCTCAAAGAATAATCCCCTGAAATTAATGACATTACTTACGGTTCACTCTATATATACGAAACATGTTTCACATGAAGAGAAGATGGCGCAGGATTCGTACAATCCCTATAATTGAGTAGAACATTTTAGGTGGGGGGATGTTGAGTGAAATTTCTGTTTTGTATAGTTTTTAAGTTCGATACTTCATATGTTGTACACTCCATCCCCTTCCAATAAGTATTCTTGCATTTGAGTTTCAATATGATCTGATGAGTGGTTTTTGAGGTATTTAAATAATAATAAAAAATTAAAAATCTATGTACTCTTATGGTTAGAAAAGAACTAAATATCCATTATTTTAAATTTACATCTATAAATAGAGAAATTTTTAAAAATTATTTACAACTTCAAAGTTACATTTTTAATGTCCACCAAATATATTTTATTTTTTAATTTCGGAGATATTTATCTTTCAGGCGAGTGCTATAATTTTGTACATTTACAAATTTTGTAGTAGGGGAAGGTGTTGTACCTTGGGTCAGTTGTACCTTGGGTCATTCATCATTTCTCTGCCATTTGTGTTTTGAAAAATGAAATATTACAATCAAGTTACATGTTTGTACACAAAAGTCCTCTCACAAAGCTTCGTGATCTTCAGATACAGTGGTTTGCTTTCTTTGTGAAGAAATTTGTTTTTGATCTCAGAAAGTATTTTGTTTGTAGTGTGTTCTTTATTTTTTTTTACGGGGCTGTGTTATAATCCAATAGTAAGGTAAGATCTTTGCTTCTTTCTTGTGCGAATGGTATATTAGGTTATTGTTAGAATATAACCTAACTTTTGAAACATGATGTTCAGTAGTTGTACCTCGGTCCACTTGAAGCGCTGTACCTTGGGTCGACCCAAGGTACAACATTGAACTGATGATGAGCAGAAGTGTACAAATAATTATAAATTATTAGTTATAATTTAATACTAACGGACACAACAGAAACTTGTTGGAGTCAGGAAGTCCAATTTCTGAAAAAACTTCCTGACTCCAAGTTTGTTATGGCGAAAGATGATGAATATAGTGTGCCTTTAAGTGACATAGTCATGAAGCTACCACCTCTCTACCAACAAGGTTCATCTAAGAGACAAACTTCCCAACTACAATTCGCAATTGATTTCAGTAGTTATGATGTTAAGTAGATCGATTTTGTGTTTGTTATCTGCTTAAAATGCATTATTGCATGGACATGTTGCAGAGGAATTGTATCTTTAATTTGTTTCCTATTATATTCCAGAAGTTTCGTGATTTTTAGATAATATGTACACTTTGCATTCATATTTATGTTTATCCACAATTTGTATTCTTGTTTCTTTTCTTGTAGGCTAAATTTATAATGTGACCCAAGGTACAACATCGGGTGACCCAAGGTACAACCTCATGTTGTACCTTGGTCCATTATACTTGTATACATTTAATTGAATATAAAAATTATCAGAGTAATTAAATTCGTAAATAAAGATTACCAATGATATCTCAAAGAGTAGCTTCATCTTATTTTATAATTTGGACAACCTAATAATCATAATATGGTAAAAATAGAAAGTAAATGTAAAAATGACCCAAGGTACAACACCTTCCCCTATATTTTTCTGTAAATAAACATTATTATTATTATTATTATTATTATTATTATTATTATTATTATTATTATTATTATTATTCAGTGTATAAAAAGGTTACTGTGTTTTGTTAACTATAGTATATAGAATACGCAATAAAAATGTCATGTTCCTAGCATCTAAATTGTAAGATCCTTTACATGACGAAATATGCTGAAAAAAAAAAGATTTGAGATTGGGTTAATTTTGCACGGAATTAAAATTGAAGAGTGCAGGCATTTAAATATGGCATAATTTTTCTGCTGCCAAGCGCTGTAGAACATTAGAACTTCCTCAACATATAAATAAGAGATCGCTGATTGATTCTCCACAAAAAGTGTCTTTTTATATTAAAAATGACCAACATTTTACCAGCTCTCCCCCCGTTAAGTGGTTCGTAGTTGTGCTATTTCAAGTAATCGTAGGTGTCGCAAATCCTGTAAATCTCGGAGCATGGGCGTGACAAATACACAGTTTCTTCAACAAATCCCCACAGGAAAAAAAGTTCAGAGGAGTTAAGTCCGGTGATCGAGGAGGCCACGCGAGAAGTGGTCGATCGCCGTTAGATGCACGTCCAGTCTACTTGGTTGACTTCATGGGGCTACGTTGAAAGGCGTCTCTCTCTCGATCGACTGTTTGCTCACTTGAATCTGTTCGCCCAGGGCGTTTAGGCGTGCACAGACATCCTGTGTTCTGGACTTTTGGTACCACTGGCATATTGTTTTGTCTGTAGGCGCGTTCTTGTGAAATGTAGTTCGAAAACGTCGCTATACCTTGATAATGGTTTGGTCATTGCGAGCTTTAGAATGCAGTAAGCCTTCTCACAATCAGCTCCCGTCTACATTCTGACTGCAACAATAGCTTCATTTTCTTTTGCATTCAAGGCTGCACGAACACATTGTTGTATCAGAATATGTCGCAACAATATATTACACTTTATCTTTCAAACTACATACATTGCATTGTGGTATCTATTACCTTTACATTATTAGGGCTGACCAAAATCCAGGAGTAAATCACACTGGTCAACAAAATTAAACATATTTTTTGTTAGAACATAAAGAATTGGTGATTCTTATAGCATTTTACGCGTTGATTTCAAATCTGTTTTCGAAATTTTTCTATTGCCCAGAGTCTTTGAGTAATTATATTAAATGTAATTCAAATGTTTCTAGTATTGATGCCTTGTAACATTTTACCTAAAATCATATTTATTTACCTATCATGTGTGTGAAATAGATTTTAGGCTGTACTTCGCTTGAGAAAAAACCTCTTCTGAATGTCCAGCAGTAGTCTGACAGAATATTTGGGCTCCATTTTTCCTGGTAGCGCCTTTCCATTTCAGAAAAATCCTGGTGAAAACGCTCCCCATGTTCGTCGCTCACTGCTCGAAGGTTTTGAGGAAAGAAAAAATAAGACGAGAATCCAAGAAGTTAATTTGAGAGATATGACACCCCATCACAATATAGTTCTGAATCAGCTCGCTGACAAGTTCTCTGTAATCTTATGATCTGTGGTTCCTAGATAGTAACAGTCTGTTGAAAGATCCTTAGGTTCCCCGTATATCATTCAAACTTGAAAAGGCATATGACAGGATATTTTTAGCCAACCATGGAGCACAACAGATTTCAGGAGCCCAGTTCTTGTCCTCATCTATTTTACAATCAAAAGAACACTCGTAAACTCTTTTAACTAGTAAGATTCAAACTTAACTAGTCTCAAACGCAACAAAAAATTTTATGTATTTATATAGTATTCGAGGTATGTTTCACTGTATACGATACTTTTACTACACTTAAAATTAGAACAAAGGAAACACGGGTTATGAAACTTGTTTCATGAATATCAGTTGCAACTCAACTGAGAATTAATACTAACTCCCACGGTCTATTGAGGAATAAATTTTTTTATGCTCGACCATACCGAAATGTAGTAATTATACACCTGGTAGCAGCCCTTTAATGCATGTCATTAAAGTACCCTATTCATTAACGTTCAGGTTTTCTATTATTCTCGGATATACAATCGAAAGACAACTATCGAAACGTCACGGAGGCTGGAAATCCAATACTGTCGCAGAAGGTTATGTTCTGTTACTATAATAATTAGCGTTAATTGTAAATAATATTCAAATAAATTCAATTTGTCATCTCGTTTTTCAATGTCGAATTCAATTTCAATGTTATATTAAGAGTAATGTTTACCTTACTCTCTAGGTTATATCAAGGTCGTCGACATTCGTTTCCCGGAAAAAAAATCAATACTTTCGCGTCTGCGCACATCTCACATTTTATGAGGTAGGCTATTGCACTCACTCACATAACAATAACATGAATACTTATGAATAATTTCAAGTTAGAAATATGGTCGAGCATAAAAAGTCGTATGAAACTTGCCTATAATGGTAATTAAGACGCTCGTATGAAAATTATGAAACTCGCTTGCGCTCGTTTCATAAACATCCTCGCGTCTTAATTACTACCATTATAGGCTGGTTGCATAATGTACTATTTATGAATTCTGACTTCACAGACAATGATATAAAGTTACAGGTCACTTGTTAAAACAATAAAATGAAAATATTTGAAATATTTTGTTTTCATTACCATGTCGACTGTGTATAACAATAAAAATAAACCAATTTTTATAAAATTATAAAGAAGTGGAGGGTGGTAGAAAAATTCTGACTTCGTTTTTGGAATCAGCAGACGAAATTAAGACACAAGCAATTATATTAGGACACAAACGGCAAACCGACGCTGTAAAACACCTCGACATTTCCCCTGTTAAAGTAAGTACAGTGCATATCCCTTTCACTTCTTCAGTAAAAATCTTGGCATTCACATGGATAATAATCTCAACTGGGACATGCAAATCACAGAAACCTGCAGAAAAGTATATTCTATTATCCATGTGCTAAAAAGGATAAATGTTCATCTCCCCTCTTGCTTAAAAAAGTCCCTTGTGCAGACACTTGCATTTCCCTATTTCGACTATGCGGACATTTTACTGACTGACCTCTCCAGCGACAACAAAATGAAACTTCAACGTGCTCATAATTTGTGTGTACGTTTTGTAAGCAATGTTCGTAAATATGATCATATTACCCCATCCCTGGAAGCAATAGCTTGGCTTAAACTAGATAAGAAAAGAAATTTACATTCACTTCTCTTTCTCTTCGAAATATTGAACTCTTCTATTCCTTCGTACCTGTCGTCTCGCTTCACTTACCTTTCTTCCCACCATAATCTGAACACACGCTCTCGCCATGAAACAATACTAACAATACCATCCCATCGCACCTCCTCATACTCATCTTCTTTCACAATAGCCCTGCCAAGACTCTGGAATTCGCTACCTGCTAGCATCAGGGACTGTCGAAATAAAATTGAATTCAAACGAAAACTTACTAGGCACTTGCTCAGTAATTGATTACTTGTAAATAGTTTCTTTAATCTATCACAAAATATTTCAGTATTCAGTAATTTCATCACACAATACAATTTTGTTATTCTAGATTTAATTTGTAATTCAGTAAATATAAAATATTCTTTGTTTCTCTATGATAAATTATCTAGCTTTAATTATTCAGGTAATCTTTTCGTACTTTGATTTTATTGTAATTGTAAATTTAATACTAATTGTAATATTATTTGTAATTGTAATTGTAAATTTAATACTAATTGTAATTTTATTGTTGATATTGTAGTTGGAACCTCCTGGTAGAGGGGCAGAGAAGGCCTGACGGCCTTATCTCTACCAGGTTAAATAAATAAATACTACTAAATTACATAAGAAACAGCAGAAATTGAATATGTAACAAAATCATTGTTGACCAGTATTATGACTAGGCAGTGGATGCGAGATGACTTAAGGAAAAGTGAAGTTGTGTCGTAATTCGCTCAGAGATGGTCTACGAAATGCAATTAAGAAGTATGAGAGTGACGTTTTATGTACTAACGAAGACAATATCGTGTGTAATGTATGTAAAATTGAAATAAAAACCAGAACAACTCAGGCTATAGAGAAACATTGCAACAGTACATCGCACAGGAAATGCGTTGAAATGAAATCTGAAAAACCATCTACATCATCATAATCATCTAAATCATCATCATTTAGTTGTGCGGGTCTAACGACACGTGCAACATGATGCTCAGTACAAATATTGCTCTAAAGAAATTGAGTGATCCCCATTTTAGAGTTTTTCTTCAGAAATTCTCTCGATACAAAAACTGTTTGTGCGAGATCGTTCGTATTTGCTTGGTTTCCGCACAAAACCAATCCGCGGAAAGTCTAAAATTCCACATTCAGTATTCCCAACCTAACACACATAACAATTTCCCTCTTGTTACCGCTTAAGCGCCACATTCATTTTACTGCTTTAGGCTTTTAACATATTATTTTTAGAGACGTTCAATATAGTAATAATTATAAATTGGAAACTTACCACTGCAATTTCACCTAAATTGCACTGTTAATTATTGTTTTTAAATATTTGCAAAAATTAAGTAAACTCTCAATCATTACATAACCTTACCGTTTGTTTTAAGTTCGCATTTATAGACTGGGGGGGGGGGAAAGACAGACGTATATCACGGCCTGCTGGAGTATAGTAAACACAGAAAACATTTTAAAGCAACAATGTTGAAGATAGATATTGTGACAGCGACGTGAGATTCGAACTCACGACCAGCGTCCCGCGAGAGAGAGCATATCGCGCGGGTTTCATGAAGCATGAGGAATGGCGCGCGGCGGAGAGGGGAAAGGGCCAACGCGGCGAGAGAGTGGAGCGAGAGTGCGCGCGCAACTGCTGCATGCGGAGTAAGGGGGAATGGACCTTCCCGACCCTTCCAGAAGTGCGTCGAAGTGGAGATATCCAGATAATTCTCTACACACCTGTAGAAATTTCTCGCAACTATGATTCTGCTATAAAAGAAGAAGCGCCAGCGAACTCGAGTAGTTTTCAGTTATTCAGTCAGTAAGCCAGAGCAAGCAAGCCAGACTTGTGTGCCGGAGTTCGACTCGAGTGTGCGTCCGCATCTGCGTCAGCATCCGAAGGCCTGAGTTCGAGTGCAGTGGACCGCAGTTGGAGGGACCTGAGTTCGAGTACAGTGAACTGTCTCTGAAGGTCTGTGGTTCGAGATACTGTGAACTCGAGTGACTGAGATAGAAGAACTGTGAACTGAGAACTGGTAGTTCTGATTTGTAAATAGTGCTTTGTAAATATTAGTTAAGATTAACAGTTCATTGTTGTGGGTAATAGTCCAAGTAAATTGTCATTGTCGTCGGTGGAGTGCTATAACGAATACTGTGTTGAGTGAAGATCCAATTGTTGACGAGAGCGTTTAAGGTGAATTGTAGGAAGGAATTATTGTTGGAAGAATAAAATTTCATTGTTGTGAGATGAAATAAAAGTCACAATATTTTTGTTTTGCAAATTTGGCGTCATTGAACGGAAACCAAGATGGAGATTTCATTGCAACTAATTAGAAATTCCTCTTTCAGGTATGTAATAAACGATCTTCGCACAAAATAATGTACGATACACGAGCGGTATGTTTTCTTTCAATTCTCGGAAATTAAAAAAGCTCAACTACGTTTCGCTTTTTCAAACTTTTCCTCGAACATGAAAACTTCAACATACCGCTCTTGTAACGCATATTACTATTAAGCGATAGGCGAAGACGATTCAGCTTCGACAACTTACGAGAATATATCGTCGTTTACTGCAACGCTGGTAATTGCATCAATGATGACGAGGACTGAACTTGCAAGGTATGTACTACAGTACATTATTTTTCTTTTCCTTCTGACTGTACGGAGATACAGTAGCATGTTGACGTCGTCTTTTCACGTTTAAAACCTCTTCAGCTAATGGTCCTGATGAAAAAAATGTAACATATAGTAAATGTGCACCTGGATTCAACGATAACTCATCCCGCATCCACTGTCTAGTTATGACTGACTATGTAGTTTAATTTACTGCGATAGAAAAAAAACTGATTTTTATTACAAAGTGCAACACTTAAAATTTGTTCATTCTCTTGTTTCAACTATACAGACAAACGACCAGAGTGTTACAGTAAAACTACGCTCTGCAACATTGTATACGTGCTTAGTTGTTTTTGGTATGTCTGGAAAAAAGTTAATCTTCCGTCTGCACAGAAATTTGGATCGGTGGCGATACATAGCCGGAATAATTGCGGTCAGGACATACAAAAGCCCGCATATTTATTAACCTCAGCAGAATGGTCAAACGGCTAATGCACTTTGTGTGTGCGCGTATATGTGGTGAATATTTTTGACAAGTATAATATTGTTTACGCCAGAAAAACAACCAGAACGTTAAAGCAATGATTTGGCCATTTTATTATTATTATTATTATTATTATTATTATTATTATTATTATCATCATCATTATCATCATCATCCAAATATTGTAACCCTGCTTTGCCTTTTTGGTATATTAGGGTTGTAGTTTGTTACATGTTAAATACATTATATAGAGATAAAATACAATATTGTAAAGAAGTAGTAGTAGGATTGAGTCATAGTTACAATATAAATATCAGAGGTCTGCATCGGATGTTTTCGCTCGAGCGCCAAGTAGTTCATAGCATAATCCGATAGGTAGCGCACATGCATGATGGGTAAAATTGTCACGAGCGATAAATCCTCGAACGGTATATGCCGAGCGTTAGACATTCGTTCTTGTTACAGTGATGAACTGTGTAGTAACATCATAGATGTTTATCATTTCAAAACTTTGCGGTGTTTAACTAATCCCTCCATAGTAGAACTACAAAACTTGCTTTAAAATGTAATATAAATGTTGTACATAATTGTTTTTTTTTCTCTCCACTCAAGAGTGATTTTGTTTTTGCCACATCTGATAGATGTTATTGGATGTAAATGTAATTATTATAAACGGAGAACACAATCACGATAATGCAAGAACTGTATCAAGTTTTCTAGTAGTAATAATAATAATAATAATAATAATAATAATAATAATAATAATAATAACTAGTGTATCAATCTTTGCGTCTGTAACAGTTGTGCAGCATGATTATTCGTTTTATTATATTTTCTGTGACGTTATCTCTGTACTAATATTGTTATTAATCTACTGCTATATCAATACTATTTTGTAAAACGTTTCTACATTGTCGCAGTATATAGGCGGAACACTATGTATGGACCTATCATATTATATATGTGGTAAATCAAATATTGCATAATTATTAATTAGCAATAATAACTGTATATGGAAGTTTTTCATACTATTTTATTTATAACTTCATGTTCCTGTTTTGGTACGTTCCATTAAACGTTTGTCATAAAGGCAGAAAATAAAGCCTTATTTTTACCGTGTGAGCAAAAC
Source organism: Periplaneta americana (assembly GCF_040183065.1). Taxonomy (NCBI): domain Eukaryota; kingdom Metazoa; phylum Arthropoda; class Insecta; order Blattodea; family Blattidae; genus Periplaneta; species Periplaneta americana. The sequence goes on from NC_091128.1 coordinate 175,242,490, forward strand.
ATATGTGTATCTTATCTGTCGCCTTCCATACAAGACAAGACATGTCGGTGAGATGACCTTGTACTGTGCTTCTATTTATTACGAGCGTATCACGACCGATCGTATCTCACTCGAGGGTGCGACACTCGACCGAGTTGAAGCGAGCGATTTAACTCCAATGCAGCACTGATAAATACATTAATTAGTTAATATACTGTAAACGATACTAAATACATTATACAAAAATTACATTCAGATAAAAATTAAATACGCTGTTTGATTCTCCACAAAATAGTGCCATAAAACAAGATGAATGTAAACAAGTTCAAAATCCATGTTAATAGAAAGCATTAGAATAATACAGTGATAGTTTTAGACTCATAATAAAATAGCCTAAACGTAATTTTCTGTATTATTTAGGTGACGAAATCCCCTCAGTATAAAAAAGATGACAATATGAATATGATGACGAAATATGTTCGGTGACAAAATCTCCTCAGTGACAAGAAACATGATAAAATGTATTTGATGACCAAAAAACTGACGAAAAATAGGTGACGAACTATAACGGTGACGAAATTTTCGATTACGAAATGCCCTAGATGCGTGTTGCAGATGTTGCTGGGAAGTAAAATAAAATTTTTTTCACTTAAATTGAAAATTTAAGACAGTCTGTAACCTATTATCGATACTGAACAGTGATACTGAATATTTTTTTTTTCGCAAGTTCTTCTTTCAGTGTGTAAGTGCTTGTTTCAAAACCCGAATGTTGTGTTTTTTTTAAGTAATAGGCATTCAGATTTAAATATTAATATAAGTAAATCCCGAAAAGAAGAAGTATATGATTATGTCTCGTGACGAGAATATTGTACGAAATGGAAATATAAAAATTGGAAATTTATCCTTTGTAGAGGTGGCCAAATTCAAATACCTGGGAGCAACAGTAACAAATATAAATGATACTCGGGAGGAAATTAAACGCAGAATAAATATGGGAAATGCGTGTTATTATTCGGTTGAGAAGCTTTTATCATCCAGTCTGCTGTCAAAAAATCTGAAAGTTAGAATTTATAAAACAGTTATATTACCGGTTGTTCTGTATGGTTGTGAAACTTGGACTCTCACTTTGAGAGAGGGACATAGGTTAAGGGTGTTTGAGAATAAGGTGCATAGGGAAATATTTGGGACTAAGAGGGATGAAGTTACAGGAGAATGGAGAAAGTTACACAACGCAGAACTGCACGCATTGTATTCTTCACCTGACATAATTAGGAACTTAAAATCCAGACGTTTGAGATGGGCAGGGCATGTAGCACGTATGGGCGAATCCAGAAATGCATATAGAGTGTTAGTTGGGAGGCCCGAGGGAAAAAGATCTTTGGGGAGGCCGAGACGTAAATGGGAAGATAATATTAAAATGGATTTGAGGGAGGTGGGATATGTTGATAGAGACTGGATTAATCTTGCACAGGATAGGGACCGATGGCGGGCTTATGTGAGGGCGGTAATGAACCTGCGGGTTTCTTAAAAGCCAGTAAGTAAGTAAGTATGAATAAAAGACAAGGGACTTTGCCTAATTTTTTAATTAAGAAATATCGTACTGAAGTCCATAGAAGAGCGATCTCCAGGATAAGCAAAAGGAGGGAAAAACTACTAATAGACAGAAGAAGAAAAAAGAATCTGCGTTCAGTCTTAAGTACATGGACAAACGCATAAAATTTGATTTAGTACAATGCCCTTACACTGACCAATTGTCCACACCTGTGGAGTAACGGTTAGCGCGTCTGGCCGCGAAACCAGGTGACCCGGGTTCGATTCCCGGTCGGGGCAAGTTACCTGGTTGAGGTTTTTTGCGCGGTTTTCCCTCAACCCAATATGAGCAAATGCTGGGTAACTTTCGGTGCTGGACCCCGGACTCATTTAACCGGCATTATCACCTTCATCACATTCAGACGCTAAATAACCTAGATGTTGATAAAGCGGCGTAAATAATCTACGTACTAAAATAAATAAAAAAATGACCAAGTGCCACGACCTCTATGTGTCATTTGTGCTACTCTTCCGGGAAATGTAGCTATGAAACCATCGCTACTATTTCGACTACTTCATAACAAAACATTCCAGTTTAGTCTACAAACCCATTGAATTCTTCATGCGTTAAAGAGTTGCACTTAAAATAGAAAATGAAATTATTTCCCAAGTTTCAACTACTGGTACTCTTTAAATCTTAAGATTACGTACGCCATATTTAATTATTAATACTTATATGCTAGTTAAAGGAGAAGCTTTTGTCTTCTAGTCTGCTGTCAAAAAATCTGAAAGTTAGAATTTATAAAACAGTTATACAGGGACATCATTTTATTTTTACTATCATTTTTAATATTAACCTGGCTATACCTTTAGAGGACCGAAAACACCGTTCGCTACCCCCTTCCACGACTGGAGTTTGATGATACTGGCGTAAAACACAAACAAATCACTTTACTAGGTATAGGAGGGAAGAAAAATACTTCATCTATTTACGTAAACTAGGAAATATCGCGATTTTGAGTTCAATAATTTGGATTACATTTTTGTTTAATCAAAATGTAGTACTGTATTAAGAATAACTGTTTTTACACACGAACTGAGCTATCCATGCGAACGTATTCATTATGCAATGTATTTTATACTGTCTACAGCACATTAGCGTACAATATAGAGAATGAAGCTAAATTGAAAAATAATCATAATATGGATATTTAAACACATTTTTGAAAATGGTGGCCGTTCATTTCGATACAGGCTTCAGTTCTTTTGTGCATATTATCGCACTATAGTCTATTGCATCTAATTCCAATTGCCAGTTTCGTCCTTCGTACTAGTAATCATGTTGAAATAATTCTGTACCTACTCTATAAAAGTGTACCTTATGTATTGTAAATTCTATCTTCACTTCTGCCCGATCCGAAAAGATAAAATTACTCAGACATGCTATCTACCGTCCGTCCAAGTGGTTATGCCGCAGGATCGTAGAAAGGGGGAAATCACGTGACAGTTAATTACTTAACGAGATCCTTTTATTTAAGTTATTTTAAACAGTTGTGTAATATTACGTAAACGTCCAATTCCTAACAGAAATTAATGTTTTCAGAAAAGAGCTAAGACAGCCCAGCTTTTACAGAGGGGTAAGCAGAAGCAGGTGGGGGAAATCGGGATGCGACGTAGGCAAACGGACAGTACCTGTGCGAAAATATGATTCAATATTGAAAGCTCTTTCGTCACTGGAAAACGCAAACATATTTCTGGAACGTACTATACTCACTAACTCAGAGCTGTTTAGTATATGCGGCCTTGATTCTGTGTTGACAGTTGGTACTTCATTAGTAGAAGGGATGGGAGTGAAGTACATTCAAAAACTCAGATACAATAAAAATTGAAGTAAAAATAAAATGATGTCCCTGTATTACCGGTTGTTCTGTATGGTTGTGAAACTTGGACTTTCACTTTGAGAGAGGAACAGAGATTAAGGTTGTTTGAGAATATGGTTCTTAGGGAAATATTTGGGGCTAAGAGGGATGAAGTTACAGGAGAATGGAGAAAGTTACACAACGCAGAACTGCACGCATTGTATTCTTCACGTGACATAATTAGGAACATTAAATCCAGACGTTTGAGATGGGGAGGACGTGTAGCAAGAATGGGCGAATCCAGAAATGCATATAGAGTGTTAGTTGGAAGGCCGGAGGGAAAAAGACCTTTGGGGGGGACGAGACGTAGATTGGAAGATAATATTAAAATGGATTTGAGGGAGATGGGATATGATGGTAGAGACTGGATTAATCTTGGTCAGGATAGGGACCAAAGGCGGGCTTATGTGAGGGCGGCAATGAACCTCCGGGTTCCTTAAAAGCCAATAAGTGAGTAAGTATATGCTAGTTAAATGTATAAAGAAACTCGGAAGGTATTTATGAGTTAATTTATTGGGACCGGGCCTTCGTTTTATAGAAATAGAATTTGCCGGGCCGCGATCTCTGAAAGGTTGAGGATCACTCATCTAGAAGGGTTCAATTTTATTTATAGTTTGAAAGGTAGGTGGACAGGATTCTGGAATATTTATTTTTCAGTCTTGGAATATTTATTTTTCAGCCTATCTGCACTTCTATAAATGTGCAAAATTGGACTTTGCAAAGGCTTTTCTTTCATGTTGTGTCTAAAGAGAACATCAGTTAGTTTTGCTGTGTATACTTCCTGCCTGTTTAAAGCAGTGATAAAAGCAGCCACTTGTGTTATCTAGTAATTCACTTTTATGGCGGTGAACTTACGTACTTTTCAAGGCCACCCAGAGGGACAGGAGTTCAGTTTCCGACGGATTGTATGAGGCACCTCTGTTAGGCTGCGAGGTACTAGTGATCGATGCCCGGCGGTCAGTGATTCAGTTTTATGGCGGTGAACTTATGTACCTTTCATGGCCACGACCTATCTAGTTACCTGGAGGGACAGGGGTTCAGTTCCCGACGCAATATATGAGACACCTGTGTTAGGCTGCGAGGTACTAGTGATCGATGCCCGGCGGTCAGTGATTCAGTTTTATGGTGGTGAACTTACGTACCTTTCATGCCCACGACCGATCTAGTTACCTGGAGGGACAGGGGTTCAGTTCCCGACGCAATATATGAGGCACCTCTGTTGGGCTGCGAGGTACTAGTGATCGATGCCCGGCGGTCAGTGATTCAGTTTTATGGTGGTGAACTTACGTACCTTTCATGGCCACGACCGATCTAGTTACCTGGAGGGACAGGGGTTCAGTTCCCGACGCAATATATGAGGCACCTCTGTTGGGCTGCGAGGTACTAGTGATCGATGCCCGGCGGTCAGTAATTCTGTTTTATGACGGTGAACTTACGTATTTTCATTACCACGACCGATCTAGTTACCTGGAGAGACAGGGGTTCAGTTCTCGATACAATATATGAGACGCCTCTGTTAGGCTGCGAGGTACCAGTGATCGATGCCCGGCGGTCAGTAATTCAGTTTTATGACGGTGAACTTACGTACTTTTCATTACCACGACCGATCTAGTTACCTGGAGAGACAGGGGTTCAGTTCTCGATACAATATATGAGACGCCTTTGTTAGGCTGCGAGATACTAGTGATCGATGCCCGGCGGTCAGTAATTCAGTTTTATGACGGTGAACTTACGTACTTTTCATTACCACGACCGATCTAGTTACCTGGAGAGACAGGGGTTCAGTTCTCGATACAATATATGAGACGCCTTTGTTAGGCTGAGAGATACTAGTGATCGATGCCCGGCGGTCAGTAATTCAGTTTTATGACGGTGAACTTACGTACTTTTCATTACCACGACCGATCTAGTTACCTGGAGGGACAGGGGTTCAGTTCCCGACGCAATATATGAGGCACCTCTGTTGGGCTGCGAGGTACTAGTGATCGATGCCCGGCGGTCAGTAATTCAGTTTTATGACGGTGAAATTACGTACTTTTCATTACCACGACCGATCTAGTTACCTGGAGAGACAGGGGTTCAGTTCTCGATACAATATATGAGACGCCTCTGTTAGGCTGCGAGGTACCAGTGATCGATGCCCGGCGGTCAGTAATTCAGTTTTATGACGGTGAACTTACGTACTTTTCATTACCACGACCGATCTAGTTACCTGGAGAGACAGGGGTTCAGTTCTCGATACAATATATGAGACGCCTCTGTTAGGCTGCGAGGTACCAGTGATCGATGCCCGGCGGTCAGTAATTCAGTTTTATGACGGTGAACTTACGTACTTTTCATTACCACGACCGATCTAGTTACCTGGAGAGACAGGGGTTCAGTTCTCGATACAATATATGCGACGCCTTTGTTAGGCTGCCAGGTACTAGTGATCGATGCCCGGCGGTCAGTAATTCAGTTTTATGACGGTGAACTTAGGTACTTTTCATTACCACGACCGATCTAGTTACCTGGAGAGACAGGGGTTCAGTTCTCGATACAATATATGAGACGCCTCTGTTAGGCTGCGAGGTACCAGTGATCGATGCCCGGCGGTCAGTAATTCAGTTTTATGACGGTGAACTTAGGTACTTTTCATTACCACGACCGATCTAGTTACCTGGAGAGACAGGGGTTCAGTTCTCGATACATTATATGAGACGCCTCTGTTAGGCTGCGAGGTACCAGTGATCGATGCCCGGCGGTCAGTAATTCAGTTTTATGACGGTGAACTTAGGTACTTTTCATTACCACGACAGATCTAGTTACCTGGAGAGACAGGGGTTCAGTTCTCGATACAATATATGCGACGCCTTTGTTAGGCTGCCAGGTACTAGTGATCGAAGCACGCGATCGGTAATTCAGTTTTATGGCGGTGAACTTAAGTACTTTTCATTACCACGACCGATCTAGTTACCTGGAGAGACAGGGGTTCAGTTCTCGATACAATATATGAGACGCCTCTGTTAGGCTGCGAGGTACCAGTGATCGATGCCCGGCGGTCAGTAATTCAGTTTTGTGACGGTGAACTTACGTACTTTTCATTACCACGACCGATCTAGTTACCTGGAGAGACAGGGGTTCAGTTCCCGATACAATATATGAGACGCCTCTGTTAGGCTGCGAGGTACCAGTGATCGACGCCCGGCGCAGTTTCCCCTGCCAGCTGTCATTGCACCATCGCTCCACCCCGCGGCTGCGCGCGCCGTGGCGGCGCGGATCGATGGGCGTCGCGGTGCGCATGCGCGGCGCTCGGACGCCTGGCCGCTCAGTCGGGCCGCAGCGCCTCGTAGGCATGGACCCGTTGTCGTAGTAGCGGTCGCGGTGCCGTGGCCAGCATGCAGCACCACCCGTGGATCCTGCCCTGGGGCGTACCCCTCCAGAAGATGGTGGCAGTGCCCTTGCACCATCACCCCGGTCTGCAGCCGCAGCCCCTTCATCCGCCCCCCGTGCACGTGCTGGGGCTGCCCCCCGCACCTCTCGCCGCTCTCCGCACCTTCGTCACCGCCTCCCAGGCGGCCTCCGTGGCGGCGGCGGCGGCCGCGTCGGCATCGGCGTCGACCCAGCGTCCTCGCAAGGTACGTGACACGTCGTCGGCGAACTGACGTGATGTGTGTTATTTCTGGAGACACGTGCAGGTGTCGCCGCGACTGAGGAACGTGAGGCAGTGTCACAGGTCGAAACTGACCTGCATACGTAGCGTCTCAATACGTGTCTTCTGGCAGACTATAGTCCCTAATCACAATATTAGCTTTCCTTCCAAAATCACGATCTCTAAAGTTCGAAGTTTTCAAATAAGACTAGATTCATACATTTTTGAGGTTAGGTTTCCACGGGTGACATTTTAAGCAAAATAATTCTAAATCCCTGTGAATTCTCAATGAAAAGAATGCAATTTTTTTTCAAAAGTAATTAAATCCAGAGCAAAAATGATCTACTTTCTTTCCATGAAACAATATATCCACAGAACCGCAACAGAAATTGTCCAAGAGGGGCCAAATTACATGAAAAATAATGTAGGTATAAATTCCTATTTGATTTTTGCTGGTAGCGAAGGCAGCAGAAATTCGCGTTTCGTCTAAAAACAGATTTTTGGAAATAGTGAGTTTGGAAAGAAAGCTCACAATTATCGACCGAAATTCTTATTCTCCAAAAGATGGCCTTACGTATTGCTTTCTTTATTCAAAGATCCTGCATACGAAGCGTCTCAATACGTGTCTTCTGGCAGACTATAGTCCCTAATCACAATATTAGCTTTCCTTCCAAAATCATGATCTCTAAAGTTCGAAGTTTTCAAATAAGACTAGATTCATACATTTTTTGAGGTTAGGTTTCCACGGGTGACATTTTAAGCAAAATAATTCTAAATCCCTGTGAATTCTCAATGAAAAGAATGCAATTTTTTTTTTCCAAAATTAATTAAATCCAGAGCAAAAATGATCTACTTTCTTTCCATGAAACAATATATCCACAGAACCGCAACAGAAATTGTCCAAGAGGGTCCAAATTACATGAAAAATAATGTAGGTATAAATTCCTATTTGATTTTTGCTTGTAGCGATGGCAGCAGAAATTCGCGTTTCGTCTAAATAGTGAGCTTTGGAAAGAAATCTCACAATTATCGACCGAAATTCTTATTCTCCAAAAGACGGCCTTACGTATTGTTTTCTTTATTCAAAGATCTTAATATTCTCACAATTGTTAAACAGCACATATTTTATTGTCTTATACTTACTAAAATTAATTCACACAATTTGGACTTAGTCTCAATTCCATAGTTATCGAACCAGGAATAATCACCTTTAGTTCCTCCCCATGTTTTTTTTTTAAAGAGGGTTATTTTACGACGCTTTATCAACATCTGAGGTTATTTAGCGTCTGAATGAGATGAAGGTGATAATGCCGGTGAAATGAATCCGGGATCCAGCACCGAAAGTTACCCAGCATTTGCTCATATTGTGTTGAGGGAAAACCCCGGAAAAAACCTCAACCAGGTAACTTGCCCCGACCGGGAATCGAACCCGGGCCACCTGATTTCGCGGCCAGACGCGCTAACCGTTACTCCACAGGCGTGGACCTCCCCATGTTAGACGAAGTGAAAGTATGAAGTCTTTTTTTTTATCATTGCAGTTTATATGTTCAATAAACTACCAAATAATGTCCATATTATGACGCAAAGCAAATCTAAATCTGTTCTTGAAATATGGCTTCTTGCTAATCCGTTTTACAATATTAACGAGTTTGTATATTATCATGTAAATCTTGTTTATTAATTCTTGTCTTAGAACTTCACGCGTCTGAAGTTCTTGACAAACGGATTAACTGAGATCACACGACGATGGATTATTTAGCTTTCTGTCAATTTCTGGTCAAAATTGAAATATTTAGTATTTATTTATATATTTATTGGTAATTGTGAAGATTCACTCCACCATTGATCTTCGATTTCTTTCTCAAAACCCCCAATTTTTACACCCTTTCTCAAAAGGAGATAGGCAAAAAAAAGTAGCGAGATGACCTAACCTAACCTAACCTAACCTAATCTAACCTAACCTTCTACTTAGTCATCAATGCACCGAACTACTAAGGTAAGAGAGATGATATGTTTGTCAGATTGATGCAGATTGACGATTCTCTTGTTCTCCTTTTCCAAGTCCTTCACGCCTCTACACCTACCTACCTACACCTACCTGTCATCATATCATAATCTCTTCACACGCACGCAAAATAGCCGCATACTAGCCATACCAACACGTAAGACATCATCGTATTCATCATCATACACAATCTCGCTCTCGCGCTTGTGGAATACCCTACCCAGTGACATCAGAGACTGTCGGAATTTAGTAGCGTTCAAAAGCAAGCTTATTAAGCATTTTCTTACTGCGTAGAGTAGGTTTAATTTTTACTTAATTAATAAAAAAAATGTTTTTCTCTTGTTAACTTTTATAATAAACTGTCTAGCTTTTATTAATCAGTTAATTTTTTAGTACTTTGATTTTTATTGTATTTGTAAATTTAATATTAATTGTAATTATAATTGTAATTGTATTCTTAATATTGTAGTTGTAACCCCCTGGTAGAGGGGAAGAGAAGACCTGATGGCCTTATCTCTATCAGGTTAAATAAATAAATATATAAATAAATAAAGAAATAAGTCAAAATTTAGGTTAGGTCATCTCACTACTTTTTTTCTAAGTTCTTTTGAAAAAGGGGTAAAAATTAGGGGTTTTCAGAAAATATCGAAAATTGATTGAGTCGATCTCCATAATTATTTATTTATGTATCCATTTATTTATTTAACCTCGTAGAGATAAGGCATCAGGCCTTTTCTTCCCCTCTACCAAGAGATTACGACTACAATATTGATAATGCATTGAAAATTACAATTACTTACAATATAGTAAAAACGGACGTACTGAAATATTACTTGATTCGTAAAGACTGGACAATTTTTTGTAGAAATCAAGAACAAAGATAGAATTATTTAATGAAGTACAAATTAAATGTACAGGATGAAATTACTGGAGATTGAGTTTTTTTATACTAGAATATGAAAACTATTTTCAATATAGTGATAATACTGAAAATATGAGACTAAATCACCATTCTGCACTAGTACTGTATTGTATAGAGAATTATTATTATATCGATTGTATTTTGCTGCATTATTTCTGTAAGAACAGGAAAAAAATCTGATTTCAAGGCTTCCCAAAAGATAGAAAAAGTGCTCTAAGCACATGTGGTTTGTAGACGTCTGTTCGGGAACAGAAGCCTGATTGGATAATCGCGCTGAGACACGGCCTAATGGACGAAAATTAGGGTATAATAATCGTTCGTTTCGAACCACCTCGATGTCTCGAAGTGTTGTACAGGGCCTTGCCCATGAAAAAGTGGTCAAAATATTTTCTAACCTATAAATGCTTCTGTAATCAAACTTAATTTAACGTAGAAAATAAGCCTAATATTTGTGGTGGCATGTATTCATTAACTGCAAATTTATTTATACAGAGAGATTCACGAGGATTTACCTTCACTTACGGAACTTATTTCCGAAGACATTCTGAGCAAAAAATGTCACACAAACTTTTGTCCTAATCTCAATATTTTCAGAGTTACACTGATTTGAAGTTGTTACTAAAACACCTCTTTTATTGAGTTTTGATGGTAAAAAATATTACAAATAGAGTGTGAACTATTCAGTAGTGTTATTTCTTTAATTGGCTAGTGTTCTGAAGCTAAAAATGTGTTGTTAATTGCTTCGTACAGATTTTGTTTTTCAATTTTTAACTAAAAATTACATCCTTACGCACTTATCTAAAAAATTGTTACAAATCATACGACTTTAGAAACTTGATTCTTTACAGTTTAATTATGTATTCTAATGTACAATCTTAAAGAATTTACAAGAGTGGCGTGATTTGTAACAATTGTTGTGTTAATTGCGTAAGAAAATGTAATTTTTTAGTCAAAAATCTAAAAAAAAAAAATTCTGTACGAAGCAACTATATTCACAACAAATTTTTAGCTTCGGAATATTAGCTAATTAAAGAAATGATACTTCTGAATAATTCATTCTTTGTCTGTAATATTCTTTTACACTTAAAACTCGAACTCAAGAATAATGATATTTTACATAAAACTTCAAATTAATGTAATTCTGAAATTTTTGAGATTAGGACAAATTTTATATGACTTTTTTGCACAGACTGGCTTCGGAAATAAGCTCCGTAAGGGACGGTAAATCCTCGTGAATCACCCTGTATGTATATATGAGTATATGCACATGTGTAACCATAATGCGGAAAAAAAAATAGCTAAGTTTAATCACTTTCACTTTTGCTGAATAATTCTGTTCGAATTATTTTATACAGTATTTTAACAAAGTAGAATAGGAATGTAATGTTTGTCCATATTAATGTAGTTTATTGTAGGCCAATTTTTTAGTTTAAGAGAATAATAAAATATGTCTACCGCGTGGAGTAATAGTCTACATGTCGGAATGTGAACTGCGGGCCCGGGTTCGAACCCAGGTTGGGACATATTACCTAGTTGAGGTTTCTAGGGATTTTCCTTCAAACTATTATCAAGTTATCACCAAGGTATCTGTCGTCTCTTCTTGCGTATTTATGTTCCAACCATAACCCAAATACTCGATCTCAGATCACCGGTACATTGAGTACACCTCATCATAACACTTCCCGATACTCTTCATCATTCGCCGTTTCAATTTCTCGTCGTTGGAACTCCCTACCTCATACCTTAAGGGGCTGTCAGACATTTACTAAAAACCCGGCTGTCAAACAGACCACTTTGACTGTGAGCTTACCTAAAATAAAGTTTTTCTATTATATGATTTTTATTTTTAATATAGTGTATAAATTTTCTCTATTATTTTAACAATTACTTCGATTCATATTGCTGTGTCGGTAATTTGTTATTGTTATAATAATAATAATAATAATAATAATAATAATAATAATAATAATAATAATAATAATAATTATTATTATTATTAATTGTATATTGTTTCTGCATTTGTCATTTTTATACTGGTTGAATGGAAAAGAAGGTTTTTATGGCCTTAACTCTGCCAGTAGAAATAATTAAATAAATAAATATATATAAGTAAATTAAGTAAATAAATAAATAAAAAAAACTCGGAGTAACTTTAGGCGCTGGACTGTGAACCCATTTCACTGACATTATCACCTTCATTTCACTCAGACGCTAGAAAACATTCGTATTTGATAAAACGTCTTCTCTAATGAAAATTAAACTTGAATGTTGGGTAATATTTGTAATGTTATGTATTTATTAACTGCAAACTAATTTTCATAACCTTTAAATTTAGTTGTGACCACAATTTTATTTATTTATTTAATCTGGCGGAGTTAAGGCCATCAGGCCTTCTCTACCACACCACCAGAATAGAAATAGACATTTACAAGAAACAAATGTATAGAGAAGAAGCGAATAAGAAATAGAAGTAAAATTACAGATACAAATACATAAAGCACAAATGCAAAAATGATGAGAGAGAAAATATATACAGTGATGGACAAAAGTATTCGGAAAAGTAATGATTAGTTTTTTAATTACTTGTAGGTGGGAACGTAATGAAGAGAAAAGAGAATGCTTGTGAAAATAAATAATTGTATTATCATATGGTATAAATGTATACAGAAAATAATCAATTCATCAACTCTTCAATAAAAAAAAAAAAAAAACATTGTACGATTCGGTTACAAGAAGCTTGGACAAAAGTATTCGAAATAGACACAAAATACAAATAAAACAAACTTTAGTACTTATTTGCCCACCCTCTCCTGCGAATAACTTCTTTCAATCGTGCAGGCATGAAAGAAACTAATTTTTCAGTGATATTCTGCCCTATTTGATGCCATTCCTCTAGAAGTTTCTGTTTGATATGATTCTTGTTGGATATTCGATGTTTCCAGACTCGTTCCTCCAGTTCAGACCACAAGAGTTCGATTGGATTCAAGTCAGGGGATTGGGGTGGAGTGTGTAAAGTATACAATCCACAAACGAACAATTTCTGCGGTATGTTTTGGGTCATTATCTTGCTGAAAATAATAATCCCCTGAAAGACCAAGTTTATCTGCACTCTTCTTAAAATTGTCCTAAAATATCTGCTTATACTTGAACTTTTCCATGGTTAAATTGTCAATAGATACTAGTTCTTCTACACCAGTGGCCGGCATGCACTCCAACCTCCATGTTTAACTGTTGATAGAATATTCTTCTGGTCCAATTCTGTGTTCGGTTTTCTCCAGACCAAAAGTTGCCCATCAGAATGAAATATATTAAATTTACTTTCATCTGGAAATATAACCTTGTTCCAGAACCCTAAATCTTTGCCGACAAATTCATTTGCGAACAGAAATCTCTTCTTTTTATTTACGTAGCTTATACAAGATTTCTCCTCGGCACCCTGGTATTGTACCCGGCCCATTGAAGAGTTCTGGTTACCGTTTTAGGATGAGTAATTGTACCAAAATCGTCCTGTAAATTAGCTGCAATTTCAGATGCACTCACCTTTGGTTTTTCTTTACTGCCTTAATAACCTCTCTTTCTTCCATGTTGGTTAGTTCGTCGGTGACCTGTGCGCTCTCTATTTATTAATGTCTTCCGTTTTCTAACATTTTTTTATAATACTATACACTGTAGAACAGCTTCTGTTGACAGCCTTAGCAATTTCCACATTCGTCTTTTGTTGTTTGTGTAAATACATAATTTTTTTTCTTTCTTCAATAGTTGTCCCATTATACTAGTACGTGTTACAGTTTTGCGTATCAGAACACTGTGACTCGTTAGTCTATCGACTGCATCAAAAGATGAGGTTTGAAGCACTAGTGAGGGTATACACAGATGCTTGCCGTGTAGTTTGTCCCCACGACTGCAATATTCGAAAACTTCTGTCCTAGCATATTATGGTTCAAACTGTTGCCAATCTCATTATATTCAGTTCGACATCGATTTCTCCGTGTAAACACTAACAATAAGAAATTATGTTATGATACAAAGAAAAATTAATACAATTATAACATTTATTTCGTCAGAATATTGAATTTAATATCGATTAAGGGTTCATACGAATACTTCTGTCCATCACTGTATATACTAGTAGGAAGATAAGATCACAAAAGTACTAATGCAGTTTATTGTTTACCTAATATATTAGTGATTA